>NW_027277390.1:0-28700 GCF_030028105.1 Mobula birostris | reverse complement strand
GTTGAAACTGCGAGGGATGTATTGTTGAAACTGCGACGGATGTATTGTTGAAACTGCGACGGATGTATTGTAGAAACTGCGACGGATGTATTGTTGAAACTGCGACGGATGTATTGTTGAAACTGCGACGGATGTATTGTAGAAACTGCGACGGATGTATTGTTGAAACTGCGACGGATGTATTGTTGAAACTGTGACGGATGTATTGTTGAAACTGCGATGGATGTATTGTTGAAACAGTGACGGATGTATTGTTGAAACTGCGACGGATGTATTGTAGAAACTGTGACGGATGTATTGTTGAAACTGTGACGGATGTATTGTAGAAACTGCGACGGATGTATTGTTGAAACTGCGACGGATGTATTGTTGAAACTGCGACGGATGTATTGTTGAAACTGCGACGGATGTATTGTTGAAACTGCGACGGATGTATTGTAGAAACTGCGACGGATGTATTGTTGAAACTGCGACGGATGTATTGTTGAAACTGCGACGGATGTATTGTTGAAACTGCGATGGATGTATTGTTGAAACCGTGACGGATGTATTGTTGAAACTGCGACGGATGTATTGTAGAAACTGTGACGGATGTATTGTTGAAACTGCGACGGATGTATTGTAGAAACTGCGACGGATGTATTGTAGAAACTGCGACGGATGTATTGTTGAAACTGCGACGGATGTATTGTTGAAACTGCGACGGATGTATTGTAGAAACTGCGACGGATGTATTGTTGAAACTGCGACGGATGTATTGTTGAAACTGCGACGGATGTATTGTTGAAACTGCGACGGATGTATTGTTGAAACTGTGACGGATGTATTGTCGAAACTGCGACGGATGTATTGTTGAAACTGTGACGGATGTATTGTAGAAACTGTGACGGATGTATTGTTGAAACTGCGACGTATGTATTGTAGAAACTGCGACGGATGTATTGTAGAAACTGCGACGGATGTATTGTTGAAACTGTGACGGATGTATTGTTGAAACTGCGACGGATGTATTGTTGAAACTGCGACGGATGTATTGTAGAAACTGCGACGGATGTATTGTAGAAACTGTGACGGATGTATTGTTGAAACTGCGCCGGATGTATTGTAGAAACTGCGACGGATGTATTGTTGAAACTGTGACGGATGTATTGTAGAAACTGCGACGGATGTATTGTTGAAACTGCGACGGATGTATTGTAGAAACTGTGACGGATGTATTGTAGAAACTGTGACGGATGTATTGTTGAAACTGCGACGGATGTATTGTAGAAACTGCGAAGGATGTATTGTAGAAACTGTGACGGATGATTGTTGAAACTGCGACGGATGATTGTTGAAACTGCGAAGGATGTATTGTTGAAACTGTGACGGATGTATTGTTGAAACTGTGACGGATGTATTGTAGAAACTGCGACGGATGTATTGTAGAAACTGCGACGGATGTATTGTAGAAACTGCGACGGATGTATTGTTGAAACTGCGACGGATGTATTGTTGAAACTGTGACGGATGTATTGTTGAAACTGTGACGGATGTTTTGTAGAAACTGCGACGGATGTTTTGTAGAAACTGCGACGGATGTATTGTAGAAATTGCGACGGATGTATTGTAGAAACTGCGACGGATGTATTGTCGAAACTGCGACGGATGTATTGTCGAAACTGAGACGGATGTATTGTCGAAACTGAGACGGATGTATTGTAGAAACTGAGACGGATGTATTGTAGAAACTGCGACGGATGTATTGTAGAAACTGCGACGGATCGATTGTAGAAACTGCGACGGATCGATTGTAGAAACTGCGACGGATCGATTGTTGAAACTGCGACGGATGTATTGTTGAAACTGCGACGGATGTATTGTAGAAACTGCGACGGATGTATTGTTGAAACTGTGACGGATGTATTGTAGAAACTGCGACGGATGTATTGTTGAAACTGCGACGGATGTATTGTTGAAACTGCGACGGATGTATTGTTGAAACTGCGACGGATGTATTGTTGAAACTGCGATGGATGTATTGTAGAAACTGCGACGGATTTATTGTTGAAACTGCGACGGATGTATTGTAGAAACTGCGAGGGATGTATTGTTGAAACTGCGAGGGATGTATTGTTGAAACTGCGACGGATGTATTGTTGAAACTGCGACGGATGTATTGTAGAAACTGCGACGGATGTATTGTTGAAACTGCGACGGATGTATTGTTGAAACTGCGACGGATGTATTGTAGAAACTGCGACGGATGTATTGTTGAAACTGCGACGGATGTATTGTTGAAACTGTGACGGATGTATTGTTGAAACTGCGATGGATGTATTGTTGAAACAGTGACGGATGTATTGTTGAAACTGCGACGGATGTATTGTAGAAACTGTGACGGATGTATTGTTGAAACTGTGACGGATGTATTGTAGAAACTGCGACGGATGTATTGTTGAAACTGCGACGGATGTATTGTTGAAACTGCGACGGATGTATTGTTGAAACTGCGACGGATGTATTGTTGAAACTGCGACGGATGTATTGTTGAAACTGCGACGGATGTATTGTAGAAACTGCGACGGATGTATTGTTGAAACTGCGACGGATGTATTGTTGAAACCGCGACGGATGTATTGTTGAAACCGCGACGGATGTATTGTTGAAACCGTGACGGATGTATTGTTGAAACTGCGACGGATGTATTGTAGAAACTGTGACGGATGTATTGTTGAAACTGCGACGGATGTATTGTAGAAACTGCGACGGATGTATTGTAGAAACTGCGACGGATGTATTGTTGAAACTGCGACGGATGTATTGTTGAAACTGCGACGGATGTATTGTAGAAACTGCGACGGATGTATTGTTGAATCTGCGACGGATGTATTGTTGAAACTGCGACGGATGTATTGTTGAAACTGCGACGGATGTATTGTTGAAACTGTGACGGATGTATTGTCGAAACTGCGACGGATGTATTGTTGAAACTGTGACGGATGTATTGTAGAAACTGTGACGGATGTATTGTTGAAACTGCGACGTATGTATTTTTGAAACTGCGATGGATGTATTGTTGAAACTGCGACGGATGTATTGTAGAAACTGTGACGGATGTATTGTAGAAACTGCGACGGATGTATTGTTGAAACTGTGACGGATGTATTGTAGAAACTGTGACGGATGTATCGTTGAAACTGCGACGGATGTATCGTTGAAACTGCGACGGATGTATGGTAGAAACTGCGACGGATGTATTGTAGAAACTGCGACGGATGTATTGTAGAAACTGCGACGGATGTATTGTTGAAACTGTGACGGATGTATTGTAGAAACTGCGACGGATGTATTGTAGAAACTGCGACGGATGTATTGTAGAAACTGCGACGGATGTATTGTTGAAACTGCGACGGATGTATTGTAGAAACTGCGACGGATGTATTGTTGAAACTGCGACGGATGTATTGTAGAAACTGCGACGGATGTATTGTAGAAACTGCGACGGATGTATTGTAGAAACTGCGACGGATGTATTGTAGAAACTGCGACGGATGTATTGTAGAAACTGCGACGGATGTATTGTAGAAACTGTGACGGATGTATTGTTGAAACTGTGACGGATGTATTGTTGAAACTGCGAAGGATGTATTGTAGAAACTGTGACGGATGATTGTTGAAACTGCGACGGATGATTGTTGAAACTGCGACGGATGTATTGTTGAAACTGTGACGGATGTATTGTTGAAACTGTGACGGATGTATTGTAGAAACTGCGACGGATGTATTGTAGAAACTGCGACGGATGTATTGTAGAAACTGCGACGGATGTATTGTAGAAACTGCGACGGATGTATTGTTGAAACTGCGACGGATGTATTGTTGAAACTGGGACGGATGTATTGTTGAAACTGGGACGGATGTTTTGTAGAAACTGCGACGGATGTATTGTTGAAACTGCGACGGATGTATTGTAGAAACTGCGACGGATGTATTGTAGAAACTGCGACGGATGTATTGTCGAAACTGCGACGGATGTATTGTCGAAACTGCGACGGATGTATTGTCGAAACTGCGACGGATGTATTGTCGAAACTGCGACGGATGTATTGTCGAAACTGCGACGGATGTATTGTTGAAACTGCGACGGATGCATTGTTGAAACTGCGACGGATGTATTGTTGAAACTGCGACGGATGTATTGTTGAAACTGCGACGGATGTATTGTAGAAACTGCGACGGATGTATTGTTGAAACTGCGACGGATGTATTGTAGAAACTGCGAGGGATGTATTGCAGAAACTGCGACGGATGTATTGCAGAAACTGCGACGGATGTATTGAAGAAACTGCGACGGATGTATTGTTGAAACTGTGACGGATGTATTGTTGAAACTGCGACGGATGTATTGTAGAAACTGCGACGGATGTATTGTTGAAACTGCGACGGATGTATTGTTGAAACTGCGACGGATGTATTGTTGAAACTGTGACGGATGTATTGTAGAATCTGCGACGGATGTATTGTTGAAACTGCGACAGATGTATTGTAGAAACTGCGACGGATGTATTGTTGAAACTGCGACGGATGTATTGTTGAAACTGCGACGGATGTATTGTAGAAACTGCGAGGGATGTATGGTTGAAACTGCGACGGATGTATGGTTGAAACTGCGACGGATGTATGGTTGAAACTGCGACGGATGTATTGTTGAAACTGCGACGGATGTATTGTTGAAACTGCGACGGATGTATTGTTGAAACTGCGACGGATGTATTGTAGAAACTGCGACGGATGTATTGTAGAAACTGAGACGGATGTATTGTTGAAACTGAGACGGATGTATTGTTGAAACTGCGACGGATGTATTGTAGAAACTGTGACGGATGTATTGTAGAAACTGTGACGGATGTATTGTTGAAACTGTGACGGATGTATTGTAGAAACTGCGAAGGATGTATTGTAGAAACTGTGACGGATGATTGTTGAAACTGCGACGGATGTATTGTTGAAACTGCGACGGATGTATTGTTGAAACTGTGACGGATGTATTGTAGAAACTGTGACGGATGTATTGTTGAAACTGCGACGGATGTATTGTAGAAACTGCGACGGATGTATTGTTGAAACTGTGACGGATGTATTGTAGAAACTGCGACGGATGTATTGTAGAAACTGCGACGGATGTATTGTTGAAACTGCGACGGATGTATTGTTGAAACTGTGACGGATGTATTGTTGAAACTGCGACGGATGTTTTGTAGAAACTGCGACGGATGTATTGTTGAAACTGCGACGGATGTATTGTAGAAACTGCGACGGATGTATTGTAGAAACTGCGACGGATGTATTGTAGAAACTGCGACGGATGTATTGTCGAAACTGCGACGGATGTATTGTCGAAACTGCGACGGATGTATTGTCGAAACTGCGACGGATGTATTGTCGAAACTGCGACGGATGTATTGTCGAAACTGCGACGGATGTATTGTAGAAACTGCGACGGATGTATTGTTGAAACTGCGACGGATGTATTGTAGATACTGCGACGGATGTATTGCAGAAACTGCGACGGATGTATTGCAGAAACTGCGACGGATGTATTGTTGAAACTGCGACGGATGTATTGTTGAAACTGCGACGGATGTATTGTTGAAACTGCGACGGATGTATTGTTGAAACTGCGACGGATGTATTGTTGAAACTGCGACGGATGTATTGAAGAAACTGCGACGGATGTATTGTTGAAACTGTGACGGATGTATTGTTGAAACTGCGACGGATGTATTGTAGAAACTGCGACGGATGTATTGTTGAAACTGCGACGGATGTATTGTTGAAACTGCGACGGATGTATTGTTGAAATTGCGACGGATGTATTGTTGAAACTGTGACGGATGTATTGTAGAATCTGCGACGGATGTATTGTTGAAACTGCGACGGATGTATTGTTGAAACTGCGACGGATGTATTGTAGAAACTGCGACGGATGTATTGTAGAAACTGCGACGGATGTATTGTTGAAACTGCGACGGATGTATGGTTGAAACTGCGACGGATGTATGGTTGAAACTGCGACGGATGTATTGTAGAAACTGCGACGGATGTATTGTTGAAACTGCGACGGATGTATTGTAGAAACTGCGACGGATGTATTGTTGAAACTGCGACGGATGTATTGTTGAAACTGCGACGGATGTATTGTAGAAACTGAGACGGATGTATTGTAGAAACTGAGACGGATGTATTGTTGAAACTGAGACGGATGTATTGTTGAAACTGCGACGGATGTATTGTAGAAACTGCGACGGATGTATTGTTGAAACTGCGACGGATGTATTGTAGAAACTGCGACGGATGTATTGTAGAAACTGCGACGGATGTATTGTAGAAACTGTGACGGATGTATTGTTGAAACTGTGACGGATGTATTGTAGAAACTGCGAAGGATGTATTGTAGAAACTGTGACGGATGATTGTTGAAACTGCGACGGATGTATTGTTGAAACTGTGACGGATGTATTGTTGAAACTGTGATGGATGTATTGTTGAAACTGTGACGGATGTATTGTTGAAACTGTGACGGATGTATTGTTGAAACTGCGACGGATGTATTGTTGAAACTGTGACGGATGTATTGTAGAAACTGTGATGGATGTATTGTGAAACTGTGACGGATGTATTGTAGGAACTGCGACGGATGTATTGTTGAAACTGCGACGGATGTATTGTTGAAACTGCGACGGATGTATTGTAGAAACTGTGACGGATGTATTGTTGAAACTGCGACGGATGTATAGTTGAAACTGCGACGGATGTATTGTTGAAACTGCGACGGATGTATTGTTGAAACTGCGACGGATGTATTGTTGAAACTGCGACGGATGTATTGTAGAAACTGCGACGGATGTATTGTTGAAACTGCGACGGATGTATTGTTGAAACTGTGACGGATGTATTGTTGAAACTGCGATGGATGTATTGTTGAAACAGTGACGGATGTATTGTTGAAACTGCGACGGATGTATTGTAGAAACTGTGACGGATGTATTGTTGAAACTGTGACGGATGTATTGTAGAAACTGCGACGGATGTATTGTAGAAACTGCGACGGATGTATTGTTGAAACTGCGACGGATGTATTGTTGAAACTGCGACGGATGTATTGTTGAAACTGCGACGGATGTATTGTTGAAACTGCGACGGATGTATTGTTGAAACTGTGACGGATGTATTGTTGAAACTGCGACGGTGGTATTGTAGAAACTGCGACGGATGTATTGTTGAAACTGTGATGGATGTATTGTAGAAACTGCGACGGATGTATTGTAGAAACTGCGACGGATGTATTGTAGAAACTGCGACGGATGTATTGTTGAAACTGTGACGGATGTATTGTTGAAACTGCGACGGATGTATTGTTGAAACTGCGACGGATGTATTGTAGAAACTGCGACGGATGTATTGTAGAAACTGTGACGGATGTATTGTTGAAACTGCGCCGGATGTATTGTAGAAACTGCGACGGATGTATTGTTGAAACTGTGACGGATGTATTGTAGAAACTGCGACGGATGTATTGTTGAAACTGCGACGGATGTATTGTAGAAACTGTGACGGATGTATTGTAGAAACTGTGACGGATGTATTGTTGAAACTGCGACGGATGTATTGTAGAAACTGCGAAGGATGTATTGTAGAAACTGTGACGGATGATTGTTGAAACTGCGACGGATGATTGTTGAAACTGCGAAGGATGTATTGTTGAAACTGTGACGGATGTATTGTTGAAACTGTGACGGATGTATTGTAGAAACTGCGACGGATGTATTGTAGAAACTGCGACGGATGTATTGTAGAAACTGCGACGGATGTATTGTTGAAACTGCGACGGATGTATTGTTGAAACTGTGACGGATGTATTGTTGAAACTGTGACGGATGTTTTGTAGAAACTGCGACGGATGTTTTGTAGAAACTGCGACGGATGTATTGTAGAAATTGCGACGGATGTATTGTAGAAACTGCGACGGATGTATTGTTGAAACTGCGACGGATGTATTGTTGAAACTGCGACGGATGTATTGTAGAAACTGCGACGGATGTATTGTTGAAACTGCGACGGATGTATTGTTGAAACTGTGACGGATGTATTGTTGAAACTGCGATGGATGTATTGTTGAAACAGTGACGGATGTATTGTTGAAACTGCGACGGATGTATTGTAGAAACTGTGACGGATGTATTGTTGAAACTGTGACGGATGTATTGTAGAAACTGCGACGGATGTATTGTTGAAACTGCGACGGATGTATTGTTGAAACTGCGACGGATGTATTGTTGAAACTGCGACGGATGTATTGTTGAAACTGCGACGGATGTATTGTAGAAACTGCGACGGATGTATTGTTGAAACTGCGACGGATGTATTGTTGAAACTGCGACGGATGTATTGTTGAAACTGCGATGGATGTATTGTTGAAACCGTGACGGATGTATTGTTGAAACTGCGACGGATGTATTGTAGAAACTGTGACGGATGTATTGTTGAAACTGCGACGGATGTATTGTAGAAACTGCGACGGATGTATTGTAGAAACTGCGACGGATGTATTGTTGAAACTGCGACGGATGTATTGTTGAAACTGCGACGGATGTATTGTAGAAACTGCGACGGATGTATTGTTGAAACTGCGACGGATGTATTGTTGAAACTGCGACGGATGTATTGTTGAAACTGCGACGGATGTATTGTTGAAACTGTGACGGATGTATTGTCGAAACTGCGACGGATGTATTGTTGAAACTGTGACGGATGTATTGTAGAAACTGTGACGGATGTATTGTTGAAACTGCGACGTATGTATTTTTGAAACTGCGATGGATGTATTGTTGAAACTGCGACGGATGTATTGTAGAAACTGTGACGGATGTATTGTAGAAACTGCGACGGATGTATTGTTGAAACTGTGACGGATGTATTGTAGAAACTGTGACGGATGTATCGTTGAAACTGCGACGGATGTATCGTTGAAACTGCGACGGATGTATGGTAGAAACTGCGACGGATGTATTGTAGAAACTGCGACGGATGTATTGTAGAAACTGCGACGGATGTATTGTAGAAACTGCGACGGATGTATTGTAGAAACTGCGACGGATGTATTGTAGAAACTGTGACGGATGTATTGTAGAAACTGTGACGGATGTATTGTTGAAACTGTGACGGATGTATTGTAGAAACTGCGAAGGATGTATTGTAGAAACTGTGACGGATGATTGTTGAAACTGCGACGGATGATTGTTGAAACTGCGACGGATGTATTGTTGAAACTGCGACGGATGTATTGTTGAAACTGTGACGGATGTATTGTTGAAACTGCGACGGATGTATTGTAGAAACTGCGACGGATGTATTGTAGAAACTGCGACGGATGTATTGTAGAAACTGCGACGGATGTATTGTTGAAACTGCGACGGATGTATTGTTGAAACTGCGACGGATGTATTGTTGAAACTGGGACGGATGTTTTGTAGAAACTGCGACGGATGTATTGTTGAAACTGCGACGGATGTATTGTAGAAACTGCGACGGATGTATTGTAGAAACTGCGACGGATGTATTGTCGAAACTGCGACGGATGTATTGTCGAAACTGCGACGGATGTATTGTCGAAACTGCGACGGATGTATTGTCGAAACTGCGACGGATGTATTGTAGAAACTGCGACGGATGTATTGTTGAAACTGCGACGGATGCATTGTTGAAACTGCGACGGATGCATTGTTGAAACTGCGACGGATGTATTGTTGAAACTGCGACGGATGTATTGTAGAAACTGCGACGGATGTATTGTTGAAACTGCGACGGATGTATTGTAGAAACTGCGAGGGATGTATTGCAGAAACTGCGACGGATGTATTGCAGAAACTGCGACGGATGTATTGAAGAAACTGCGACGGATGTATTGTTGAAACTGTGACGGATGTATTGTTGAAACTGCGACGGATGTATTGTAGAAACTGCGACGGATGTATTGTTGAAACTGCGACGGATGTATTGTTGAAACTGCGACGGATGTATTGTTGAAACTGTGACGGATGTATTGTAGAATCTGCGACGGATGTATTGTTGAAACTGCGACAGATGTATTGTAGAAACTGCGACGGATGTATTGTTGAAACTGCGACGAATGTATTGTTGAAACTGCGACGGATGTATTGTAGAAACTGCGAGGGATGTATGGTTGAAACTGCGACGGATGTATGGTTGAAACTGCGACGGATGTATGGTTGAAACTGCGACGGATGTATTGTTGAAACTGCGACGGATGTATTGTTGAAACTGCGACGGATGTATTGTAGAAACTGCGACGGATGTATTGTTGAAACTGCGACGGATGTATTGTTGAAACTGCGACGGATGTATTGTAGAAACTGCGACGGATGTATTGTAGAAACTGAGACGGATGTATTGTTGAAACTGTGACGGATGTATTGTAGAAACTGTGACGGATGTATTGTTGAAACTGTGACGGATGTATTGTAGAAACTGCGAAGGATGTATTGTAGAAACTGTGACGGATGATTGTTGAAACTGCGACGGATGTATTGTTGAAACTGCGACGGATGTATTGTTGAAACTGTGACGGATGTATTGTAGAAACTGTGACGGATGTATTGTTGAAACTGCGACGGATGTATTGTAGAAACTGCGACGGATGTATTGTTGAAACTGCGACGGATGTATTGTTGAAACTGTGACGGATGTATTGTGAAACTGTGACGGATGTATTGTAGAAACTGCGACGGATGTATTGTTGAAACTGCGACGGATGTATTGTAGAAACTGCGACGGATGTATTGTAGAAACTGTGACGGATGTATTGTAGAAACTGCGACGGATGTATTGTAGAAACTGCGACGGATGTATTGTTGAAACTGCGACGGATGTATTGTTGAAACTGTGACGGATGTATTGTTGAAACTGCGACGGATGTATTGTTGAAACTGTGACGGATGTATTGTGAAACTGTGACGGATGTATTGTGAAACTGCGACGGATGTATTGTGAAACTGCGACGGATGTATTGTAGAAACTGCGACGGATGTATTGTAGAAACTGCGACGGATGTATTGTAGAAACTGCGACGGATGTATTGTAGAAACTGTGACGGATGTATTGTAGAAACTGTGACGGATGTATTGTAGAAACTGTGACGGATGTATTGTTGAAACTGTGACGGATGTATTGTTGAAACTGCGACGGATGTATTGTAGAAACTGCGACGGATGTATTGTAGAAACTGCGACGCATGTATTGTTGAAACTGCGACGCATGTATTGTTGAAACTGCGACGCATGTATTGTTGAAACTGCGACGCATGTATTGTTGAAACTGCGAGGGATGTATTGTAGAAACTGCGACGGATGTATTGTAGAAACTGTGACGGATGTATTGTAGAAACTGTGACGGATGTATTGTTGAAACTGCGACGGATGTATTGTAGAAACTGCGACGGATGTATTGTAGAAACTGTGACGGATGTATTGTTAAAACTGCGACGGATGTATTGTAGAAACTGCGACGGATGTATTGTTGAAACTGTGACGGATGTATTGTTGAAACTGCGACGGATGTATTGTTGAAACTGCGACGGATGTATTGTAGAAACTGCGACGGATGTATTGTAGAAACTGTGACGGATGTATTGTTGAAACTGTGACGGATGTATTGTAGAAACTGCGACGGATGTATTGTAGAAACTGTGACGGATGATTGTTGAAACTGCGACGGATGATTGTTGAAACTGCGACGGATGTATTGTTGAAACTGTGACGGATGTATTGTAGAAACTGCGACGGATGTATTGTAGAAACTGCGACGGATGTATTGTCGAAACTGCGACGGATGTATTGTCGAAACTGCGACGGATGTATTGTCGAAACTGCGACGGATGTATTGTCGAAACTGCGACGGATGTATTGTCGAAACTGCGACGGATGTATTGTAGAAACTGCGACGGATGTATTGTTGAAACTGCGACGGATGCATTGTTGAAACTGCGACGGATGCATTGTTGAAACTGCGACGGATGTATTGTTGAAACTGCGACGGATGTATTGTAGAAACTGCGACGGATGTATTGTTGAAACTGCGACGGATGTATTGTAGAAACTGCGAGGGATGTATTGCAGAAACTGCGACGGATGTATTGCAGAAACTGCGACGGATGTATTGAAGAAACTGCGACGGATGTATTGTTGAAACTGTGACGGATGTATTGTTGAAACTGCGACGGATGTATTGTAGAAACTGCGACGGATGTATTGTTGAAACTGCGACGGATGTATTGTTGAAACTGCGACGGATGTATTGTTGAAACTGTGACGGATGTATTGTAGAATCTGCGACGGATGTATTGTTGAAACTGCGACAGATGTATTGTAGAAACTGCGACGGATGTATTGTTGAAACTGCGACGGATTTATTGTTGAAACTGCGACGGATGTATTGTAGAAACTGCGAGGGATGTATGGTTGAAACTGCGACGGATGTATGGTTGAAACTGCGACGGATGTATGGTTGAAACTGCGACGGATGTATTGTTGAAACTGCGACGGATGTATTGTAGAAACTGCGACGGATGTATTGTTGAAACTGCGACGGATGTATTGTTGAAACTGCGACGGATGTATTGTAGAAACTGCGACGGATGTATTGTAGAAACTGAGACGGATGTATTGTTGAAACTGTGACGGATGTATTGTAGAAACTGTGACGGATGTATTGTTGAAACTGTGACGGATGTATTGTAGAAACTGCGAAGGATGTATTGTAGAAACTGTGACGGATGATTGTTGAAACTGCGACGGATGTATTGTTGAAACTGCGACGGATGTATTGTTGAAACTGTGACGGATGTATTGTAGAAACTGTGACGGATGTATTGTTGAAACTGCGACGGATGTATTGTAGAAACTGCGACGGATTTATTGTTGAAACTGCGACGGATGTATTGTAGAAACTGCGAGGGATGTATGGTTGAAACTGCGACGGATGTATGGTTGAAACTGCGACGGATGTATGGTTGAAACTGCGACGGATGTATTGTTGAAACTGCGACGGATGTATTGTTGAAACTGCGACGGATGTATTGTAGAAACTGCGACGGATGTATTGTTGAAACTGCGACGGATGTATTGTTGAAACTGCGACGGATGTATTGTAGAAACTGCGACGGATGTATTGTAGAAACTGAGACGGATGTATTGTTGAAACTGTGACGGATGTATTGTAGAAACTGTGACGGATGTATTGTTGAAACTGTGACGGATGTATTGTAGAAACTGCGAAGGATGTATTGTAGAAACTGTGACGGATGATTGTTGAAACTGCGACGGATGTATTGTTGAAACTGCGACGGATGTATTGTTGAAACTGTGACGGATGTATTGTAGAAACTGTGACGGATGTATTGTTGAAACTGCGACGGATGTATTGTAGAAACTGCGACGGATGTATTGTTGAAACTGCGACGGATGTATTGTTGAAACTGTGACGGATGTATTGTGAAACTGTGACGGATGTATTGTAGAAACTGCGACGGATGTATTGTTGAAACTGCGACGGATGTATTGTAGAAACTGCGACGGATGTATTGTAGAAACTGTGACGGATGTATTGTAGAAACTGCGACGGATGTATTGTAGAAACTGCGACGGATGTATTGTTGAAACTGCGACGGATGTATTGTTGAAACTGTGACGGATGTATTGTTGAAACTGCGACGGATGTATTGTTGAAACTGTGACGGATGTATTGTGAAACTGTGACGGATGTATTGTGAAACTGCGACGGATGTATTGTGAAACTGCGACGGATGTATTGTAGAAACTGCGACGGATGTATTGTAGAAACTGCGACGGATGTATTGTAGAAACTGTGACGGATGTATTGTAGAAACTGTGACGGATGTATTGTAGAAACTGTGACGGATGTATTGTTGAAACTGTGACGGATGTATTGTTGAAACTGCGACGGATGTATTGTAGAAACTGCGACGGATGTATTGTAGAAACTGCGACGCATGTATTGTTGAAACTGCGACGCATGTATTGTTGAAACTGCGACGCATGTATTGTTGAAACTGCGACGCATGTATTGTTGAAACTGCGAGGGATGTATTGTAGAAACTGCGACGGATGTATTGTAGAAACTGTGACGGATGTATTGTAGAAACTGTGACGGATGTATTGTTGAAACTGCGACGGATGTATTGTAGAAACTGCGACGGATGTATTGTAGAAACTGTGACGGATGTATTGTTGAAACTGCGACGGATGTATTGTAGAAACTGCGACGGATGTATTGTTGAAACTGTGACGGATGTATTGTTGAAACTGCGACGGATGTATTGTTGAAACTGCGACGGATGTATTGTAGAAACTGCGACGGATGTATTGTAGAAACTGTGACGGATGTATTGTTGAAACTGTGACGGATGTATTGTAGAAACTGCGACGGATGTATTGTAGAAACTGTGACGGATGATTGTTGAAACTGCGACGGATGATTGTTGAAACTGCGACGGATGTATTGTTGAAACTGTGACGGATGTATTGTAGAAACTGCGACGGATGTATTGTAGAAACTGCGACGGATGTATTGTTGAAACTGCGACGGATGTATTGTTGAAACTGCGACGGATGTATTGTTGAAACTGCGACGGATGTTTTGTAGAAACTGCGACGGATGTATTGTTGAAACTGCGACGGATGTATTGTTGAAACTGCGACGGATGTATTGTCGAAACTGCGACGGATGTATTGTCGAAACTGCGACGGATGTATTGTCGAAACTGCGACGGATGTATTGTCGAAACTGCGACGCATGTATTGTAGAAACTGCGACGCATGTATTGTTGAAACTGCGACGCATGTATTGTTGAAACTGCGACGGATGTATTGTTGAAACTGCGACGGATGTATTGCTGAAACTGCGACGGATGTATTGCAGAAACTGCGACGGATGTATTGAAGAAACTGCGACGGATGTATTGTTGAAACTGCGACGGATGTATTGTTGAAACTGCGACGGATGTATTGTAGAAACTGCGACGGATGTATTGTTGAAACTGCGACGGATGTATTGAAGAAACTGCGACGGATGTATTGTTGAAACTGTGACGGATGTATTGTTGAAACTGCGACGGATGTATTGTTGAAACTGCGACGGATGTATTGTTGAAACTGCGACGGATGTATTGTTGAAATTGCGACGGATGTATTGTTGAAACTGCGACGGATGTATTGTAGAATCTGCGACGGATGTATTGTTGAAACTGCGACGGATGTATTGTTGAAACTGCGACGGATGTATTGTAGAAACTGCGACGGATGTATTGTTGAAACTGCGACGGATGTATGGTTGAAACTGCGACGGATGTATGGTTGAAACTGCGACGGATGTATTGTTGAAACTGCGACGGATGTATTGTAGAAACTGCGACGGATGTATTGTAGAAACTGCGACGGATGTATTGTTGAAACTGCGACGGATGTATTGTAGAAACTGAGACGGATGTATTGTAGAAACTGAGACGGATGTATTGTTGAAACTGCGACGGATGTATTGTTGAAACTGCGACGGATGTATTGTAGAAACTGCGACGGATGTATTGTTGAAACTGCGACGGATGTATTGTTGAAACTGCGACGGATGTATTGTAGAAACTGCGACGGATGTATTGTAGAAACTGAGACGGATGTATTGTTGAAACTGAGACGGATGTATTGTTGAAACTGCGACGGATGTATTGTTGAAACTGCGACGGATGTATTGTAGAAACTGCGATGGATGTATTGTTGAAACTGCGACGGATGTATTGTTGAAACTGCGACGGATGTATTGTAGAAACTGTGACGGATGTATTGTAGAAACTGTGACGGATGTATTGTTGAAACTGTGACGGATGTATTGTAGAAACTGCGAAGGATGTATTGTAGAAACTGTGACGGATGATTGTTGAAACTGCGACGGATGTATTGTTGAAACTGTGACGGATGTATTGTTGAAACTGTGACGGATGTATTGTTGAAACTGTGACGGATGTATTGTAGAAACTGTGACGGATGTATTGTTGAAACTGTGACGGATGTATTGTAGAAACTGCGACGGATGTATTGTTGAAACTGCGACGGATGTATTGTTGAAACTGTGACGGATGTATTGTGAAACTGTGATGGATGTATTGTAGAAACTGCGACGGATGTATTGTTGAAACTGCGACGGATGTATTGTAGAAACTGCGACGGATGTATTGTAGAAACTGTGACGGATGTATTGTAGAAACTGCGACGGATGTATTGTAGAAACTGTGACGGATGTATTGTTGAAACTGTGACGGATGTATTGTTGAAACTGCGACGGATGTATTGTTGAAACTGCGACGGATGTATTGTTGAAACTGTGACGGATGTATTGTGAAACTGTGATGGATGTATTGTGAAACTGCGACGGATGTATTGTAGAAACTGCGACGGATGTATTGTAGAAACTGTGACGGATGTATTGTAGAAACTGCGACGGATGTATTGTAGAAACTGTGACGGATGTATTGTAGAAACTGTGACGGATGTATTGTTGAAACTGTGACGGATGTATTGTAGAAACTGCGACGGATGTATTGTAGAAACTGCGACGCATGTATTGTTGAAACTGCGACGCATGTATTGTTGAAACTGCGACGCATGTATTGTTGAAACTGCGACGCATGTATTGTTGAAACTGCGACGCATGTATTGTTGAAACTGCGATGGATGTATTGTAGAAACTGCGACGGATGTATTGTAGAAACTGTGACGGATGTATTGTAGAAACTGTGACGGATGTATTGTTGAAACTGCGACGGATGTATTGTAGAAACTGCGACGGATGTATTGTAGAAACTGTGACGGATGTATTGTTGAAACTGCGACGGATGTATTGTAGAAACTGCGACGGATGTATTGTTGAAACTGCGACGGATGTATTGTTGAAACTGTGACGGATGTATTGTAGAAACTGCGAAGGATGTATTGTAGAAACTGCGACGGATGTATTGTAGAAACTGTGACGGATGTATTGTAGAAACTGTGACGGATGTATTGTTGAAACTGTGACGGATGTATTGTAGAAACTGCGAAGGATGTATTGTAGAAACTGCGACGGATGATTGTAGAAACTGCGACGGATGATTGTTGAAACTGCGACGGATGTATTGTTGAAACTGTGACGGATGTATTGTTGAAACTGTGACGGATGTATTGTAGAAACTGCGACGGATGTATTGTAGAAACTGCGACGGATGTATTGTAGAAACTGCGACGGATGTATTGTTGAAACTGCGACGGATGTATTGTTGAAACTGTGACGGATGTATTGTTGAAACTGCGACGGATGTTTTGTAGAAACTGCGACGGATGTATTGTTGAAACTGCGACGGATGTATTGTAGAAACTGCGACGGATGTATTGTAGAAACTGCGACGGATGTATTGTAGAAACTGCGACGGATGTATTGTCGAAACTGCGACGGATGTATTGTCGAAACTGCGACGGATGTATTGTCGAAACTGCGACGGATGTATTGTAGAAACTGCGACGGATGTATTGTAGAAACTGCGACGGATGTATTGTTGAAACTGCGACGGATGTATTGTAGATACTGCGACGGATGTATTGTAGATACTGCGACGGATGTATTGCAGAAACTGCGACGGATGTATTGCAGAAACTGCGACGGATGTATTGTTGAAACTGCGACGGATGTATTGTTGAAACTGCGACGGATGTATTGTAGAAACTGCGACGGATGTATTGTTGAAACTGCGACGGATGTATTGTTGAAACTGCGACGGATGTATTGAAGAAACTGCGACGGATGTATTGTTGAAACTGTGACGGATGTATTGTTGAAACTGCGACGGATGTATTGTAGAAACTGCGACGGATGTATTGTTGAAACTGCGACGGATGTATTGTTGAAACTGCGACGGATGTATTGTTGAAATTGCGACGGATGTATTGTTGAAACTGTGACGGATGTATTGTAGAATCTGCGACGGATGTATTGTTGAAACTGCGACGGATGTATTGTTGAAACTGCGACGGATGTATTGTAGAAACTGCGACGGATGTATTGTAGAAACTGCGACGGATGTATTGTTGAAACTGCGACGGATGTATGGTTGAAACTGCGACGGATGTATGGTTGAAACTGCGACGGATGTATTGTAGAAACTGCGACGGATGTATTGTTGAAACTGCGACGGATGTATTGTAGAAACTGCGACGGATGTATTGTTGAAACTGCGACGGATGTATTGTTGAAACTGCGACGGATGTATTGTAGAAACTGAGACGGATGTATTGTAGAAACTGAGACGGATGTATTGTTGAAACTGAGACGGATGTATTGTTGAAACTGCGACGGATGTATTGTAGAAACTGCGACGGATGTATTGTTGAAACTGCGACGGATGTATTGTAGAAACTGCGACGGATGTATTGTAGAAACTGCGACGGATGTATTGTAGAAACTGTGACGGATGTATTGTTGAAACTGTGACGGATGTATTGTAGAAACTGCGAAGGATGTATTGTAGAAACTGTGACGGATGATTGTTGAAACTGCGACGGATGTATTGTTGAAACTGTGACGGATGTATTGTTGAAACTGTGATGGATGTATTGTTGAAACTGTGACGGATGTATTGTTGAAACTGTGACGGATGTATTGTTGAAACTGCGACGGATGTATTGTTGAAACTGTGACGGATGTATTGTAGAAACTGTGATGGATGTATTGTGAAACTGTGACGGATGTATTGTAGGAACTGCGACGGATGTATTGTTGAAACTGCGACGGATGTATTGTTGAAACTGCGACGGATGTATTGTAGAAACTGTGACGGATGTATTGTTGAAACTGCGACGGATGTATAGTTGAAACTGCGACGGATGTATTGTTGAAACTGCGACGGATGTATTGTTGAAACTGCGACGGATGTATTGTTGAAACTGCGACGGATGTATTGTAGAAACTGCGACGGATGTATTGTTGAAACTGCGACGGATGTATTGTAGAAACTGCGACGGATGTATTGTTGAAACTGCGACGGATGTATTGTAGAAACTGCGACGGATGTATTGTAGAAACTGCGACGGATGTATTGTTGAAACTGTGACGGATGGATTGTAGAAACTGCGACGGATGGATTGTTGAAACTGCGACGGATGGATTGTAGAAACTGTGACGGATGGATTGTTGAAACTGCGACGGATGGATTGTTGAAACTGCGACGGATGGATTGTAGAAACTGTGACGGATGGATTGTTGAAACTGTGACGGTTGTATTGTAGAAACTGCGACGGATGTATTGTAGAATCTGCGACGGATGTATTGTTGAAACTGCGACGGATGTATTGTTGAAACTGCGACGGATGTATTGTAGAAACTGCGACGGATGTATTGTTGAAACTGCGACGGATGTATTGTTGAAACTGCGACGGATGTATTGTTGAAACTGTGATGGATGTATTGTCGAAACTGTGACGGATGTATTGTCGAAACTGCGATGGATGTATTGTCGAAACTGTGACGGATGTATTGTCGAAACTGTGACGGATGTATTGTTGAAACTGCGACGGATGTATTTTTGAAACTGCGATGGATGTATTGTTGAAACTGCGACGGATGTATTGTAGAAACTGTGACGGATGTATTGTAGAAACTGCGACGGATGTATTGTTGAAACTGCGACGGATGTATTGTTGAAACTGTGACGGATGTATTGTAGAAACTGTGACGGATGTATCGTTGAAACTGCGACGGATGTATTGTAGAAACTGCGACGGATGTATTGTAGAAACTGTGACGGATGTATTGTTGAAACTGTGACGGATGTATTGTAGAAACTGCGACGGATGTATTGTTGAAGCTGCGACGGATGTATTGTTGAAGCTGCGACGGATGTATTGTAGAAACTGTGACGGATGTATTGTAGAAACTGTGACGGATGTATTGTAGAAACTGCGACGGATGTATTGTTGAAACTGCGACGGATGTATTGTAGAAACTGCGACGGATGTATTGTAGAAACTGTGACGGATGTATTGTAGAAACTGTGACGGATGTATTGTTGAAACTGCGACGGATGTATTGTTGAAACTGCGACGGATGTATTGTTGAAACTGTGACGGATGTATTGTTGAAACTGCGACGGATGTATTGTTGAAACTGCGACGGTGGTATTGTTGAAACTGCGACGGTGGTATTGTCGAAACTGCGACGGTGGTATTGTCGAAACTGCGACGGTGGTATTGTCGAAACTGCGACGGATGTATTGTCGAAACTGCGACGGATGTATTGTCGAAACTGCGACGGATGTATTGTCGAAACTGCGACGGATGCATTGTTGAAACTGCGACGGATGCATTGTTGAAACTGCGACGGATGCATTGTTGAAACTGCGACGGATGCATTGTTGAAACTGCGACGGATGTATTGTTGAAACTGCGACGGATGTATTGCTGAAACTGCGACGGATGTATTGCTGAAACTGCGACGGATGTATTGTTGAAACTGCGACGGATGTATTGTTGAAACTGCGACGGATGTATTGTAGAAACTGCGACGGATGTATTGTTGAAACTGCGACGGATGTATTGTTGAAACTGCGACGGATGTATTGTAGAAACTGCGACGGATGTATTGTTGAAACTGCGACGGATGTATTGTTGAAACTGCGACGGATGTATTGTAGAAACTGTGACGGATGTATTGTTGAAACTGTGACGGATGTATTGTTGAAACTGCGACGGATGTATTGTAGAAACTGCGACGGATGTATTGTTGAAACTGCGACGGATGTATTGTTGAAACTGCGACGGATGTATTGTTGAAACTGCGACGGATGTATTGTTGAAACTGCGACGGTGGTATTGTTGAAACTGCGACGGATGTATTGTTGAAACTGTGATGGATGTATTGTAGAAACTGCGACGGATGTATTGTAGAAACTGTGACGGATGTATTGTAGAAACTGTGACGGATGTATTGTTGAAACTGTGACGGATGTATTGTTGAAACTGCGACGGATGTATTGTAGAAACTGCGACGGATGTATTGTTGAAACTGCGACGGATGTATTGTAGAAACTGCGACGGATGTACTGTTGAAACTGTGACGGATGTATTGTAGAAACTGCGACGGATGTATTGTTGAAACTGCGACGGATGTATTGTAGAAACTGCGACGGATGTATTGTAGAAACTGTGACGGATGTATTGTAGAAACTGTGACGGATGTATTGTTGAAACTGTGACGGATGTATTGTAGAAACTGCGAAGGATGTATTGTAGAAACTGTGACGGATGATTGTTGAAACTGCGACGGATGATTGTTGAAACTGCGACGGATGTATTGTTGAAACTGTGACGGATGTATTGTTGAAACTGCGACGGATGTATTGTAGAAACTGCGACGGATGTATTGTAGAAACTGCGACGGATGTATTGTTGAAACTGCGACGGATGTATTGATGAAACTGTGACGGATGTATTGTTGAAACTGTGACGGATGTTTTGTAGAAACTGCGACGGATGTATTGTTGAAACTGCGACGGATGTATTGTCGAAACTGCGACGGATGTATTGTCGAAACTGCGACGGATGTATTGTCGAAACTGCGACGGATGTATTGTCGAAACTGCGACGGATGTATTGTCGAAACTGCGACGGATGCATTGTTGAAACTGCGACGGATGCATTGTTGAAACTGCGACGGATGTATTGTAGAAACTGCGACGGATGTATTGTAGAAACTGCGACGGATGTATTGCTGAAACTGCGACGGATGTATTGCTGAAACTGCGACGGATGTATTGCAGAAACTGCGACGGATGTATTGCAGAAACTGCGACGGATGTATTGCTGAAACTGCGACGGATGTATTGTTGAAACTGCGACGGATGTATTGTTGAAACTGCGACGGATGTATTGTAGAATCTGCGACGGATGTATTGTTGAAACTGCGACGGATGTATTGTTGAAACTGCGACGGATGTATTGTTGAAACTGCGACGGATGTATTGTAGAAACTGCGACGGATGTATTGTTGAAACTGCGACGGATGTATGGTTGAAACTGCGACGGATGTATTGTTGAAACTGCGACGGATGTATTGTTGAAACTGCGACGGATGTATTGTAGAAACTGCGACGGATGTATTGTTGAAACTGCGACGGATGTATTGTAGAAACTGCGACGGATGTATTGTTGAAACTGCGACGGATGTATTGTAGAAACTGAGACGGATGTATTGTAGAAACTGAGACGGATGTATTGTAGAAACTGAGACGGATGTATTGTTGAAACTGAGAAGGATGTATTGTTGAAACTGAGACGGATGTATTGTTGAAACTGCGACGGATGTATTGTTGAAACTGCGACGGATGTATTGTAGAAACTGCGACGGATGTATTGTAGAAACTGCGACGGATGTATTGTAGAAACTGCGACGGATGTATTGCAGAAACTGCGACGGATGTATTGTTGAAACTGCGACGGATGTATTGTTGAAACTGTGACGGATGTATTGTAGAAACTGCGACGGATGTATTGTTGAAACTGCGACGGATGTATTGTAGAAACTGCGACGGATGTATTGTAGAAACTGTGACGGATGTATTGTAGAAACTGTGACGGATGTATTGTTGAAACTGCGACGGATGTATTGTAGAAACTGCGAAGGATGTATTGTAGAAACTGTGACGGATGATTGTTGAAACTGCGACGGATGATTGTTGAAACTGCGACGGATGTATTGTTGAAACTGTGACGGATGTATTGTTGAAACTGTGACGGATGTATTGTAGAAACTGCGACGGATGTATTGTAGAAACTGCGACGGATGTATTGTAGAAACTGCGACGGATGTATTGTTGAAACTGCGACGGATGTATTGTTGAAACTGTGACGGATGTATTGTTGAAACTGTGATGGATGTTTTGTAGAAACTGCGACGGATATATTGTTGAAACTGCGACGGATGTATTGTAGAAATTGCGACGGATGTATTGTAGAAACTGCGACGGATGTATTGTCGAAACTGCGACGGATGTATTGTTGAAACTGAGACGGATGTATTGTAGAAACTGAGAGGGATGTATTGTAGAAACTGCGACGGATGTATTGTAGAAACTGCGACGGATGTATTGTAGAAACTGCGACGGATCGATTGTAGAAACTGCGACGGATCGATTGTAGAAACTGCGACGGATGTATTGTTGAAACTGCGACGGATGTATTGTTGAAACTGCGACGGATGTATTGTAGAAACTGCGACGGATGTATTGTTGAAACTGCGACGGATGTATTGTAGAAACTGCGACGGATGTATTGTTGAAACTGCGACGGATGTATTGTTGAAACTGCGACGGATGTATTGTTGAAACTGCGACGGATGTATTGTTGAAACTGCGATGGATGTATTGTAGAAACTGCGACGGATGTATTGTAGAAACTGCGACGGATGTATTGTAGAAACTGCGACGGATGTATTGTTGAAACTGTGACGGATGTATTGTTGAAACTGCGACGGATGTATTGTTGAAACTGAGACGGATGTATTGTAGAAACTGAGAGGGATGTATTGTAGAAACTGCGACGGATGTATTGTAGAAACTGCGACGGATGTATTGTTGAAACTGCGACGGATGTATTGTTGAAACTGCGACGGATGTATTGTTGAAACTGCGACGGATGTATTGTTGAAACTGCGACGGATGTATTGTAGAAACTGCGACGGATTTATTGTTGAAACTGCGACGGATGTATTGTAGAAACTGCGAGGGATGTATTGTTGAAACTGCGAGGGATGTATTGTTGAAACTGCGACGGATGTATTGTTGAAACTGTGACGGATGTATTGTAGAAACTGTGACGGATGTATTGTTGAAACTGCGACGGATGTATTGTTGAAACTGCGACGGATGTATTGTTGAAACTGCGACGGATGTATTGTTGAAACTGCGACGGATGTATTGTAGAAACTGCGACGGATGTATTGTAGAAACTGCGACGGATGTATTGTTGAAACTGCGACGGATGTATTGTTGAAACTGCGACGGATGTATTGTAGAAACTGCGACGGATGTATTGTTGAAACTGCGACGGATGTATTGTTGAAACTGTGACGGATGTATTGTTGAAACTGCGACGGATGTATTGTTGAAACTGCGACGGATGTATTGTAGAAACTGCGACGGATGTATTGTAGAAACTGCGACGGATGTATTGTTGAAACTGTGACGGATGTATTGTTGAAACTGCGACGGATGTATTGTAGAAACTGCGACGGATGTATTGTTGAAACTGCGACGGATGTATTGTAGAAACTGCGACGGATGTATTGTAGAAACTGTGACGGATGTATTGTAGAAACTGTGACGGATGTATTGTTGAAACTGCGACGGATGTATTGTAGAAACTGCGAAGGATGTATTGTAGAAACTGCGACGGATGATTGTTGAAACTGCGACGGATGATTGTTGAAACTGCGACGGATGTATTGTTGAAACTGCGACGGATGTATTGTTGAAACTGTGACGGATGTATTGTTGAAACTGTGACGGATGTATTGTAGAAACTGCGACGGATGTATTGTAGAAACTGCGACGGATGTATTGTAGAAACTGCGACGGATGTATTGTTGAAACTGCGACGGATGTATTGTTGAAACTGTGACGGATGTATTGTTGAAACTGTGATGGATGTTTTGTAGAAACTGCGACGGATATATTGTTGAAACTGCGACGGATGTATTGTAGAAATTGCGACGGATGTATTGTAGAAACTGCGACGGATGTATTGTCGAAACTGCGACGGATGTATTGTTGAAACTGAGACGGATGTATTGTAGAAACTGAGAGGGATGTATTGTAGAAACTGCGACGGATGTATTGTAGAAACTGCGACGGATGTATTGTAGAAACTGCGACGGATCGATTGTAGAAACTGCGACGGATCGATTGTAGAAACTGCGACGGATGTATTGTTGAAACTGCGACGGATGTATTGTTGAAACTGCGACGGATGTATTGTAGAAACTGCGACGGATGTATTGTTGAAACTGCGACGGATGTATTGTAGAAACTGCGACGGATGTATTGTTGAAACTGCGACGGATGTATTGTTGAAACTGCGACGGATGTATTGTTGAAACTGCGACGGATGTATTGTTGAAACTGCGATGGATGTATTGTAGAAACTGCGACGGATTTATTGTTGAAACTGCGACGGATGTATTGTAGAAACTGCGAGGGATGTATTGTTGAAACTGCGAGGGATGTATTGTTGAAACTGCGACGGATGTATTGTTGAAACTGTGACGGATGTATTGTAGAAACTGTGACGGATGTATTGTTGAAACTGCGACGGATGTATTGTTGAAACTGCGACGGATGTATTGTTGAAACTGCGACGGATGTATTGTTGAAACTGCGACGGATGTATTGTAGAAACTGCGACGGATGTATTGTAGAAACTGCGACGGATGTATTGTTGAAACTGCGACGGATGTATTGTTGAAACTGCGACGGATGTATTGTAGAAACTGCGACGGATGTATTGTTGAAACTGCGACGGATGTATTGTAGAAACTGCGACGGATGTATTGTTGAAACTGCGACGGATGTATTGTAGAAACTGCGACGGATGTATTGTAGAAACTGTGACGGATGTATTGTAGAAACTGTGACGGATGTATTGTTGAAACTGCGACGGATGTATTGTAGAAACTGCGAAGGATGTATTGTAGAAACTGCGACGGATGATTGTTGAAACTGCGACGGATGATTGTTGAAACTGCGACGGATGTATTGTTGAAACTGCGACGGATGTATTGTTGAAACTGCGACGGATGTATTGTTGAAACTGCGACGGATGTATTGTTGAAACTGCGACGGATGTATTGTAGAAACTGCGACGGATGTATTGTTGAAACTGCGACGGATGTATTGTTGAAACTGTGACGGATGTATTGTTGAAACTGTGATGGATGTTTTGTAGAAACTGCGACGGATGTATTGTTGAAACTGCGACGGATGTATTGTAGAAATTGCGACGGATGTATTGTAGAAACTGCGACGGATGTATTGTAGAAACTGCGACGGATGTATTGTAGAAACTGCGACGGATGTATTGTCGAAACTGCGACGGATGTATTGTCGAAACTGCGACGGATGTATTGTCGAAACTGCGACGGATGCATTGTCGAAACTGCGACGGATGTATTGTTGAAACTGCGACGGATGTATTGTTGAAACTGCGACGGATGTATTGTAGAAACTGCGACGGATGTATTGTTGAAACTGCGACGGATGTATTGTTGAAACTGTGACGGATGTATTGTTGAAACTGTGATGGATGTTTTGTAGAAACTGCGACGGATGTATTGTTGAAACTGCGACGGATGTATTGTAGAAATTGCGACGGATGTATTGTAGAAACTGCGACGGATGTATTGTAGAAACTGCGACGGATGTATTGTCGAAACTGCGACGGATGTATTGTCGAAACTGCGACGGATGTATTGTCGAAACTGCGACGGATGTATTGTCGAAACTGCGACGGATGCATTGTCGAAACTGCGACGGATGTATTGTTGAAACTGCGACGGATGTATTGTTGAAACTGCGACGGATGTATTGTAGAAACTGCGACGGATGTATTGTTGAAACTGCGACGGATGTATTGTAGAAACTGCGACGGATGTATTGTAGAAACTGCGACGGATGTATTGCAGAAACTGCGACGGATGTATTGAAGAAACTGCGACGGATGTATTGTTGAAACTGTGACGGATGTATTGTTGAAACTGCGACGGATGTATTGTAGAAACTGCGACGGATGTATTGTTGAAACTGCGACGGATGTATTGTTGAAACTGCGACGGATGTATTGTTGAAACTGTGACGGATGTATTGTAGAATCTGCGACGGATGTATTGTTGAAACTGCGACGGATGTATTGTTGAAACTGCGACGGATGTATTGTAGAAACTGCGACGGATGTATTGTTGAAACTGCGACGGATGTATGGTTGAAACTGCGACGGATGTATGGTTGAAACTGCGACGGATGTATTGTTGAAACTGTGACGGATGTATTGTAGAAACTGCGACGGATGTATTGTTGAAACTGCGACGGATGTATTGTAGAAACTGCGACGGATGTATTGTTGAAACTGCGACGGATGTATTGTAGAAACTGCGACGGATGTATTGTTGAAACTGCGACGGATGTATTGTTGAAACTGCGACGGATGTATTGTTGAAACTGCGACGGATGTATTGTAGAAACTGCGACGGATGTATTGTTGAAACTGCGACGGATGTATTGTTGAAACTGCGACGGATGTATTGTAGAAACTGCGACGGATGTATTGTTGAAACTGCGACGGATGTATTGTTGAAACTGCGACGGATGTATTGTTGAAACTGCGATGGATGTATTGTTGAAACAGTGATGGATGTATTGTTGAAACTGCGACGGATGTATTGTAGAAACTGTGACGGATGTATTGTTGAAACTGTGACGGATGTATTGTAGAAACTGCGACGGATGTATTGTAGAAACTGCGACGGATGTATTGTTGAAACTGCGACGGATGTATTGTTGAAACTGCGACGGATGTATTGTAGAAACTGCGACGGATGTATTGTTGAAACTGCGACAGATGTATTGTTGAAACTGCGACGGATGTATTGTAGAAACTGCGACGGATGTATTGTAGAAACTGCGACGGATGTATTGTTGAAACTGCGACGGATGTATTGTTGAAACTGCGACGGATGTATTGTAGAAACTGCGACGGATGTATTGTAGAAACTGCGACGGATGTATTGTAGAAACTGCGACGGATGTATTGTTGAAACTGCGACGGATGTATTGTTGAAACTGCGACGGATGTATTGTTGAAACTGCGACGGATGTATTGTTGAAACTGCGACGGATGTATTTTTGAAACTGCGACGGATGTATTGTTGAAACTGCGACGGATGTATTGTAGAAACTGCGACGGATGTATTGTTGAAACTGCGACGGATGTATTGTAGAAACTGCGACGGATGTATTGTTGAAACTGCGACGGATGTATTGTAGAAACTGTGACGGATGTATTGTAGAAACTGTGACGGATGTATTGTTGAAACTGCGACGGATGTATTGTAGAAACTGCGACGGATGTATTGTTGAAACTGCGACGGATGTATTGTAGAAACTGCGACGGATGTATTGTAGAAACTGCGACGGATGTATTGTTGAAACTGCGACGGATGTATTGTAGAAACTGCGACGGATGTATTGTAGAAACTGCGACGGATGTTTTGTTGAAACTGCGACGGATGTTTTGTTGAAACTGCGACGGATGTATTGTAGAAACTGCGACGGATGTATTGTTGAAACTGCGACGGATGTATTGTAGAAACTGCGACGGATGTATTGTTGAAACTGCGACGGATGTATTGTTGAAACTGCGACGGATGTATTGTTGAAACTGCGACGGATGTATTGTTGAAACTGCGACGGATGTATTGTAGAAACTGCGACGGATGTATTGTTGAAACTGCGACGGATGTATTGTAGAAACTGCGACGGATGTATTGTTGAAACTGCGACG
>NW_027277389.1:0-28711 GCF_030028105.1 Mobula birostris | reverse complement strand
AAGGTAGTATACATCTCAATTTTACACCAAAGTACTTACTGCAAACTAATGGAAACACCTTACGTTAACTTCCCACATGATTATGAGTAGTTTGAAAGTTGTTTCATGGTTGTACACATCAACACAAAAAAGTTGTTATCTCAGAGCATGCAATGCTTTTACAATACATATAGTATACATTTCAATTTTACACCAAAGCACTTACTGCAAACCTAATGGAAACAACTTAGATTAACTTCCCACATGATTCTGAGATGTCTGAAAGTTGTTTCATACCTGTGCACATCAAGACAAAAAAGTTGTTTTCTCAGTGCATGGAATTCTTTTACAATACATATAGTATACATTTCAATTTTACACCAAAGCACTTACTGCAAACCTAATGAAAACACCTTAGGTTAACTTTCCACATGATTATGAGTAGTTTGAAAGTTGTTTCATGGCTGTACACATCAACACAAAAAAGTTGTTATCTCAGTGCATGCAATGCTTAGACAATACAAATAGTATACATTTCAATTTTACACCAAAGCACTTACTGCAAACCTATTGGAAACACTTTAGGTTAACTTCCCACATGATTCTGAGATGTCTGAAAGTTGTTTCATACCTGTGCACATAAAGACAAAAAAGTTGATATCACAGTGAATATAATGCTTTGACATAAAAGTAGTGTACATTTCAATTGTACTCAAAAGTTCTGACTGCAAACCTAATGCAAACACATTTGGTTAACTTCCCAGATGAGTATGACTAGCTTTAAAGTTGTTTCATGCCTCAGTTCATCAAGACAAAAAAGTTACTTTCTCAGTACTACTATTCTCTGACATTAAGGTAGTATACATCTCAATTTTACACCAAAGTACTTACTGCAAACTAATGGAAACACCTTAGGTTAACTTCCCACATGATTATGAGATGTCTGAAAGTTGTTTCATACCTGTGGACATCAAGACAAAAAAGTTGTTTTCTCAGTGCATGCAATGCTTTTACAATACAAATAGTATACATTTGAGTTTTACACCAAAGCACTTACTGCAAACCTAATGGAAACACCTTAGGTTAACTTCCCACATGATTCTGTCTGAAAGTTGTTTCATACCTGTGCACAACAAGACAAAAAAGATGTTTTCTCAGTCCATGCAATGCTTTTACAATACAAATAGTATACATTTCAATTTTACACCAAAGCACTTACTGCAAACCTAATGGAAACACCTTAGGTTAACTTTCCACATGATTATGAGTAGTTTGAAAGTTGTTTCATGGCGGTACACATCAACAGAAAAAAGTTGTTATCTCAGTGCATGCAATGCTTAGACAATACAAATAGTATACATTTCAATTTTACTCCAAAGCACTTACTGCAAACCTATTGGAAACACTTTAGGTTAACTTCCCACATGATTCTGAGATGTCTGAAAGTTGTTTCATACCTGGGCACATAAAGACAAAAAAGTTGATTTCACAGTGAATAGAATGCTTTGACATAAAAGTAGTATACATTTCAATTGTACTCAAAAGTCCTGACTGCAAACCTAATGCAAACACATTTGGTTAACTTCCCAGCTGAGTATGACCAGGTTTAAAGTTGTTTCATGCCTCAGTTCAGCAAGACAAAAAAAGTTACTTTCTCAGTACTACTATTCTCTGACATTAAGGTAGTATACATCTCAATTTTACACCAAAGTACTTACTGCAAACTAATGGAAACACCTTAGGTTAACTTCCCACATGATTATGAGTAGTTTGAAAGTTGTTTCATGGCTGTACACATCAACACAAAAAAGTTGTTATCTCAGTGCATGCAATACTTTTACAATACATATAGTATACATTTCAATTTTACACCAAAGCACTTACTGCAAACCTAATGGAAACACCTTAGGTTAACTTTCCACATGATTCTGAGATGTCTGAAAGTTGTTTCATACCTGTGCACATCAAGACAAAAAAGTTGTTTTCTCAGTGCATGCAATGCTTTTACAATACAAATAGTATACATTTCAATTTTACACCAAAGCACTTACTGCAAACCTAATGGAAACACCTTAGGTTAACTTTCCACATGATTATGAGTAGTTTGAAAGTTGTTTCATGGCAGTACACATCAACAGAAAATACTTTTTATCTCAGTGCATGCAATGCTTAGAGAATACAAATAGTATACATTTCAATTTTACTCCAAAGCAATTACTGCAAACCTAATGGAAACACCTTAGGTTAACTTCCCACATGATTCTGAGATGTCTGAAAGTTGTTTCATAGCTGTGCACATAAAGACAAAAAAGTTGATTTCACAGTGAATAGAATGCTTTGACATAAAAGTAGTATACATTTCAATTTTACACCAAAGCACTTACTGCAAACCTAATGGAAACACTTTAGGTTAACTTTCCACATCATTATGAGTAGTTTGAAAGTTGTTTCATGGCTGTACACATCAACACAAAAAAGTTGTTATCTCAGTGCAGGCAATGCTTAAACAATACAACTAGTATACATTTCAATTTTACACCAAAGCACTTACTGCAAACCTAATGTAAACACATTTGGTTAACTTCCCAGATGAGTATGACTAGGTTTAAAGTTGTTTCATGCCTCAGTTCATCAAGACAAAAAAGTTAATTTCTCAGCACTACTATGCTCTGACTTTAAGGTAGTATACATCTCAATTTTACACCAAAGTACTTACTGCAAACTAATGGAAACACCTTAGGGTAACTTCCCACATGATTATGAGTAGTTTGAAAGTTGTTTCATGGCTGTACACATCAACACAAAAAAGTTCTAATCTCAGTGCATGCAATGCTTAGATAATACAAATAGTATACATTTCAATTTTACACCAAAGTACTTACTGCAAACCTAATGGAAACAACTTAGATTAACTTCCCACATGATTCTGAGATGTCTGAAAGTTGTTTCATACCTGTGCACATCAAGACAAAAAAGTTGTTTTCTCAGTGCATGCAATGCTTTTACAATACAAATAGTATACATTTCAATTTTACACCAAAGCACTTACTGCAAACCTAATGGAAACACCTTAGGTCAACTGTCCACGTGATTATGAGTAGTTTCAAAGTTGTTTCATGGCTGTACACATCAACACAAAAAAGTTGTTATCTCAGGGCATGCAAAGCTTAGACAGTACAAATAGTATACATTTCAATTTTACTCCAAAGCACTTACTGCAAACCTAATGGAAACACCTTAGGTTAACTTCCCACATGATTCTGAGATGTCTGAAAGTTGTTTCATACCTGTGCACATCAAGACAAAAAAGTTGTTTTCTCAGTGCATGCAATTCTTTTACAATATATATAGTATACATCTCAATTTTACACCAAAGTACTTACTGCAAACTAATGGAAACACCTTAGGTTAACTTCCCACATGATTATGAGTAGTTTGAAAGTTGTTTCATGGCTGTACACATCAACACAAAAAAGTTGTTATCTCAGAGCATGCAATGCTTTTACAATACATATAGTATACATTTCAATTTTACACCAAAGCACTTACTGCAAACCTAATGGAAACAACTTAGATTAACTTCCCACATGATTCTGAGATGTCTGAAAGTTGTTTCATACCTGTGCACATCAAGACAAAAAAGTTGTTTTCTCAGTGCATGCAATTCTTTTACAATACATATAGTATACATTTCAATTTTACACCAAAGCACTTACTGCAAACCTAATGGAAACACCTTAGGTTAACTTTCCACATGATTATGAGTAGTTTGAAAGTTGTTTCATGGCTGTACACATCAACACAAAAAAGTTGTTATCTCAGTGCATGCAATGCTTAGAGAATACAGATATTATACATTTCAAGTTTACACCAAAGCACTTACTACAAACCTAATGGAAACAACTTAGATTAACTTCCCACATGATTCTGAGATGTCTGAAAGTTCTTTAATACCTGTGCACATAAAGACAAAAAAGTTGATTTCTCAGTGAATAGAATGCTTTGACATAAATGTAGATTCCATTTCATTTGTACTCAAAAGTCCTGACTGCAAACATAATGGAAACACTTAGTTTAACTTTCCACATGATTATGAGTAGTTTGAAAGTTGTTTCATGGCTGTACACATCAACACAAAAAAGTTGTTATCTCAGAGCATGCAATGCTTTTACAATACATATAGTATACATTTCAATTTTACACCAAAGTACTTACTGCAAACCTAATGGAAACAACTTAGATTAACTTCCCACATGATTCTGTCTGAAAGTTGTTTCATACCTGTGCACAACAAGACAAAAAAGATGTTTTCTCAGTGCCTGCATTGCTTTTACAATACAAATAGTATACATTTCAATTTTACACCAAAGCACTTACTGCAAACCTAATGGAAACACCTTAGGTTAACTTTCCACATGATTATGAGTAGTTTGAAAGTTGTTTCATGGCTGTACACATCAACACAAAAAAGATGTTATCTCAGTGCATGCAATGCTTAGACAATACAAATAGTATACATTTCAATTTTACGCCAAAGCACTTACTGCAAACCCAATGGAAACAACTTAGACTAACTTCCCACATGATTCTGAGATGTCTGAAAGTTGTTTCATACCTGTGCACAACAAGTCAAAAAAGTTGTTATCTCAGTGCATGCAATGCTTTTACAATACAAATAGTATACATTTCAATTTTACACCAAAGCACTTACTGCAAACCTAATGGAAACACTTTAGGTTAACTTCCCACATGATTCTGAGATGTCTGAAAGTTGTTTCATACCTGTGCACATAAACACAAAAAAGTTGATTTCACAGTGAATAGAATGCTTTGACATAAAAGTAGTATACAATTCAATTGTACTCAAAAGTCCTGACTGCAAACCTAATGCAAACACATTTGGTTAACTTCCCAGATGAGTATGACTAGGTTTAAAGTTGTTTCATGCGTCAGTTCATCAAGACAAAAAAGTTACTTTCTCAGTACTACTATGCTCTGATATTAAGGTAGTATACATCTCAATTTTACACCAAAGTACTTACTGCAAACTAATGGAAACACCTTAGGTTAACTTCCCACATGATTATGAGTAGTTTGAAAGTTGTTTCATGGTTGTACACATCAACACAAAAAAGTTGTTATCTCAGAGCATGCAATGCTTTTACAATACATATAGTATACATTTCAATTTTACACCAAAGCACTTACTGCAAACCTAATGGAAACAACTTAGACTAACTTCCCACATGATTCTGAGATGTCTGACAGTTGTTTCATGGCTGTACACATCAACAGAAAAAACTTGTTATCTCAGTGCATGCAATGCTTGGACTATACAAATAGTATACATTTCAATTTTACTCCAAAGCACTTACTGCAATCCTAATGGAAACACCTTAGGTTAACTTCCCACATGATTCTGAGATGTCTGAAAGTTGTTTCATACCTGTGCACATAAAGACAAAAAAGTTGATTTCACACTGAATAGAATGCTTTGACATAAAAGTAGTATACATTTCAATTTAAAACCAAATTACTTACTGCAAACCTAATGGAAACACCTTAGGTTAACTTCCCACATGATTATGAGTAGTTTGAAAGTTGTTTCATGGCTGTACACATCAACACAAAAAAGATGTTATCTCAGTGCATGCAATGCTTAGACAATACAAATAGTATACATTTCAATTTTACACCAAAGCACTAACGGCAAACCTAATGGAAACACTTTAGGTTAACTTCCCACATGATTCTGAGATGTCTGAAAGTTGTTTCATACCTGTGCACATGAAGACAAAAAAGTTGATTTCACAGTGAATAGAATGCTTTGACATAAAGGTAGTATACATTTCAATTGTACTCAAAAGTCCTGACTGCAAACCTAATGCAAACACATTTGGTTAACTTCCCACATGAGTATGAGTAGGTTTAAAGTTGTTTCATGCCTCAGTTCATCAAGACAAAAAAGTTCCTTTCTCAGTGCTACTATGTTCTGACATTAAGGTAGTATACATTTCAATTTTACACCAAAGCACTTACTGCAAACCCAATGGAAACACCTTAGGTTAACTTTCCACATGATTATGAGTAGTTTGAAAGTTGTTTCATGGCGGTACACATCAACAGAAAAAAGTTGTTATCTCAGTGCATGCAATGCTTAGACAATACAAATAGTATACATTTCAATTTTACTCCAAAGCACTTACTGCAAACCTAATGGAAACACTTTAGGTTAATTTCCCACATGATTCTGAGATGTCTGAAAGTTGTTTCATTCCTGTGCACATAAAGACAAAAAAGTTGATTTCACAGTGAATAGAATACATTGACATAAAAGTAGTATACATTTCAATTGTACTCAAAAGTCCTGACTGCAAACCTAATGCAAACACATTTGGTTAACTTCCCAGATGAGTATGACTAGGTTTAAAGTTGTTTCATGCGTCAGTTCATCAAGACAAAAAAGTTACTTTCTCAGTACTACTATGCTCTGATATTAAGGTAGTATACATCTCAATTTTACACCAAAGTACTTACTGCAAACTAATGGAAACACCTTACGTTAACTTCCCACATGATTATGAGTAGTTTGAAAGTTGTTTCATGGTTGTACACATCAACACAAAAAAGTTGTTATCTCAGAGCATGCAATGCTTTTACAATACATATAGTATACATTTCAATTTTACACCAAAGCACTTACTGCAAACCTAATGGAAACAACTTAGATTAACTTCCCACATGATTCTGAGATGTCTGAAAGTTGTTTCATACCTGTGCACATCAAGACAAAAAAGTTGTTATCTCAGTGCATGGAATTCTTTTACAATACATATAGTATACATTTCAATTTTACACCAAAGCACTTACTGCAAACCTAATGGAAACACCTTAGGTTAACTTTCCACATGATTATGAGTAGTTTGAAAGTTGTTTCATGGCTGTACACATCAACACAAAAAAGTTGTTATCTCAGTGCATGCAATGCTTAGACAATACAAATAGTATACATTTCAATTTTACACCAAAGCACTTACTGCAAACCTAATGGAAACACTTTAGGTTAACTTCCCACATGATTCTGAGATGTCTGAAAGTTGTTTCATAACTGTGCACATAGAGACAAAAAAGTTGATATCACAGTGAATAGAATGCTTTGACATAAAAGTAGTATACATTTCAATTGTACTCAAAAGTCCTGATTGCAAACCTAATGCAAACACATTTGGCTAACTTCCCACATGAGTATGAGTAGGTTTAAAGTTGTTTCATGCCTCAGTTCATCAAGACAAAAAAGTTACTTTCTCAGTGCTACTATGTTCTGACATTAAGGTAGTATACATCTCAATTTTACACCAAAGTACTTACTGCAAACCTAATGGAAACACTTTAGGTTACATTCCCAAAGGATTATGAGTAGCTTGAAAGTTGTTTCATCGCTGTACACATCAACACAAAAAAGTTGTTATCTCAGTGCATGCAATGCTTAGAGAATACAAGTAGTATACATTTCAATTTTACACCAAAGCACTTACTGCAAACCTAATGGAAACACTTTAGGTTAACTTCCCACATGATTCTGAGATGTCTGAAAGTTCTTTAATAACTGTGCACATAAAGACAAAAAATTTGATTTCTCAGTGAATAGAATGCTTTGACATAAATGTAGTTTCCATTTCATTTGTACTCAAAAGTCCTGACTGCAAACATAATGGAAACACTTAGTTTAACTTTCCACATGATTATGAGTAGCTTGAAAGTTGTTCCATGGCTGTACACATCAGCACAAAAAAGTTGTTATCTCAGTGCATGCAATGCTTAGACAATACAAATAGTATACATTTCAATTTTACACCAAAGCACTTACTGCAAACCTAATGGAAACACTTTAGGTTAACTACCCACATGATTCTGAGATGTCTGAAAGTTGTTTCATACCTGTGCACATCAAGACAAAAAAGTTGTTTTCTCAGTGCATGCAATGCTTTTACAATACAAATAGTATACATTTCAGTTTTACACCAAAGCACTTACTGCAAACCTAATGGAAACACTTTAGGTTAACTTCCCACATGATTCTGAGATGTCTGAAAGTTGTTTCATACCTGTGCACATAAAGACAAAAAAGTTGATTTCACAGTGAATAGAATGCTTTGACATAAAGGTAGTATACATTTCAATTGTACTCAAAAGTCCTGACTGCAAACCGAATGGAAACACCTTTGGTTAACTTCCCACATGAGTATGACTAGGTTTAAAGTTGTTTCATGCCTCAGTTCATCAAGAGAAAAAAGTTACTTTCTCAGTACTACTATGCTCTGACATTAAGGTAGTATACATCTCAATTTTACACCAAAGTGCTTACTGCAAACTAATTGAAACACCTTAGGTTAACTTCCCACTCGATTATGAGTAGTTTGAAAGTTGTTTCATGGCTGTACACATCCACACAAAAAAGTTGTTATCTCAGTGCATGCAATGCTTAGACAATACAAGTAGTATACATTTCAATTTTACACCGAAGTACTTACTGCAAACCTAATGGAAACACCTTAGATTAACTTCCCACATGATTCTGAGATGTCTGAAAGTTGTTTCATACCTGTGCACATCAACACAAAAAAGTTGTTTTCTCAGTGCATGCAATGCTTTTACAATACAAATAGTATACATTTCAATTTTACACCAAAAAACTTACGGCAAACCTAATGGAAACACTTTACGTTAACTTCCCACATGATTCTGAGATGTCTGAAAGTTGTTTCATACCTGTGAACATAAAGACAAAAAAGTTGATTTCACAGTGAATCGAATGCTTTGACATAAAGGTAGTATACATTTCAATTGTACTCAAAGTTCCTGACTGCAAACCTAATGCCAACAGATTTGGTTAACTTCCCACATGAGTATGAGTAGGTTTAAAGTTCTTTCATGCTTCAGTTCATCAAGACAAAAAAGTTACTTTCTCAGTGCTACTATGTTCTGACATTAAGGTAGTATAGATCCCAATTTTACACCAAAGTACTTACTGCAAACCTAAAGGAAACACCTTAGGTTAACTTTCCACATGATTATGAGTAGTTTGAAAGTTGTTTCATGGCTGTACACATCAACAGAAAAAACTTGTTATCTCAGTGCATGCAATGCTTAGAAAATACAAATAGTATACAGTTCAATTTTACTCCAAAGCACTTACTGCAAACCTAATGGAAACACCTTAGGTTAACTTCCCACATGATTCTGAGATGTCTGAAAGTTGTTTCATACCTGTGCACATAAAGACAAAAAAGTTGATTTCACAGTGAATAGAATGCTGTGACATAAAAGTAGTATACATTTCAATTTTACACCAAAGTACTTACTGCAAACCTAATGGAAACACCTTAGGTTAACTTCCCACATGATTATGAGTAGTTTGAAAGTTGTTTCATGGCTACATACATCAACACAAAAAAGTTGTTAGCTCAGTGCATGCAATGCTTAGACAATACAAATAGTATACATTTCAATTTTACACCAAAGCACTTACTGCAAACCTAATGGAAACAACTTAGATTAACTTCCCACATGATTCTGAGATGTCTGAAAGTTGTTTCATACCTGTGCACAACAAGACAAAAAAGTTGTTTTCTCAGTGCATGCAATGCTTTTACAATACAAATAGTATACATTTCAATTTTACACCAAAGCACTTACTGCAAACCTAATGGAAACACCTTAGGCCAGCTGTCCTCATGATTATGAGTAGTTTGAAAGTTGTTTCATGGCTGTACACATCAACACAGAAAAGATGTTATCTCAGTACATGCAATGCTTAGACAATACAAATAGAATACATTTCAATTTTACACCAAAGCACTTACTGCAAACCTAATGGAAACACTTTAGGTTAACTTCCCACATGATTCTGAGATGTCTGAAAGTTGTTTCATACCTGTGCACATAAAGACAAAAAAGTTGATTTCACAGTGAATAGAATGCTTTGACATAAAAGTAGTATACATTTCAATTGTACTCAAAAGTCCTGACTGCAAACCTAATGCAAACACATTTGGTTAACTTCCCAGATGAGTATGACTAGGTTTAAAGTTGTTTCATGCGTCAGTTCATCAAGACAAAAAAGTTACTTTCTCAGTACTACTATGCTCTGATATTAAGGTAGTATACACCTCAATTTTACACCAAAGTACTTACTGCAAACCTAATGGAAACACCTTAGGTTAACTTTCCACATGATTCTGAGATGTCTGAAAGTTGTTTCATACCTGTGCACATCAAGACAAAAAAGTTGTTTTCTCAGTGCATGCAATGCTTTTACAATACAAATAGTATACATTCCAATTTTACACCAAAGTACTTACTGCAAACCTAATGGAAACACTTTAGGTTAACTTTCCACATGATTATGAGTAGTTTGAAAGTTCTTTCATGTCTCTACACATCAACAGAAAAAAGTTGTTATCTCAGTGCATGCAATGCTTAGACAATACAAATAGTATACATTTCAATTTTACTCCAAAGCACTTACTGCAAACCTAATGGAAACACTTTAGGTTAACTTCCCACATGATTCTGAGATGTCTGAAAGTTGTTTCATACCTGTGCACATAAAGACAAAAAATTTGATTTCACAGTGAATAGAATGCTTTGACATAAAAGTAGTATACATTTCAATTGTCCTCAAAAGTCCTGACTGCAAACCTAATGCAAACACATTTCGTTAACTTCCAAATGAGTATGACTAGGTTGAAAGTTGTTTCATGCCTCAGTTCATCAAGACAAAAAAGTTAATTTCTCAGTACTACTATGCTCTGACTTTAAGGTAGTATACATCTCAATTTTACACCAAAGTACTTACTGCAAACTAATGGAAACACCTTAGGTTAACTTCCCACATGATTATGAGTAGTTTGAAAGTTGTTTCATGGCTGTACACATCAACACAAAAAAGTTGTTATCTCAGTGCATGCAATGCTTAGACAATACAAATAGTATGCATTTCAATTTTACACCAAAGTACTTACTGCAAACCTAATGGAAACAACTTAGATTAACTTCCCACATGATTCTGAGATGTCTGAAAGTAGTTTCATACCTGTGCACATCAAGACAAAAAAGTTGTTTTCTCAGTGCATGCAATGCTTTTACAATACAAATAGTATACATTTCAATTTTACACCAAAGTACTTACTGCAAACCTAATGGAAACACCTTAGGTTAACTTTCCACATGATTATGAGTAGTTTGAAAGTTGTTTCATGGCTGTACACATCAACAGAAAAAAGTTGTTATCTCAGTGCATGCAATGCTTAGACAATACAAATAGTATACATCTCAATTTTACTCCAAAGCACTTACTGCAAACCTAATGGAAACACCTTAGGTTAACTTCCCACATGATTCTGAGATGTCTGAAAGTTGTTTCATAGCTGTGCACATAAAGACAAAAAAGTTACTTTCTCAGTACTACTATGCTCTGACATTAAGGTAGTATACATCTCAATTTTACACCAAATTACTTACTGCAAACTAATGGAAACACCGTAGGTTAACTTCTCACATGATTATGAGTAGTTTGAAAGTTGTTTCATGGCTGTACACATCAAAACAAAAAAGTTGTTATCTCAGTGCATGCAGTGCTTAAACAATACAAATAGTATACATTTCAATTTTACTCCAAAGGACTTACTGCAAACCTAATGGAAACAACTTAGATTAACTTCCCACATGATTCTGTCTGAAAGTTGTTTCATACCTGTGCACGACAATACAAAAAAGATGTTTTCTCAGTGCATGCAATGCTTTTACAATACAAATAGTATACATTTCAATTTTACACCAAAGCACTTACTGCAAACCTAATGGAAACACCTTAGGTTAACTTTCCACATGATTATGAGTAGTTTGAAAGTTGTTTCATGGCTGTACACATCAACACAAAAAAGATGTTATCTCAGTGCATGCAATGCTTAGACAATACAAATAGTATATATTTCAATTTTACTCCAAAGCACTTACTGCAATCCTAATGGAAACACTTTAGGTTAACTTCCCACATGATTCTGAGATGTCTGAAAGTTGTTTCATACCTGTGCACATAAAGACAAAAAGTTGATTTCACAGTGAATAGAATGCTTTGACATAAAGGTAGTATACATTTCAATTGTACTCAAAAGTCCTGACTGCAAACCTAATGCAAACACATTTGGTTAACTTCCCACATGAGTATGAGTAGGTTTAAAGTTGTTTCATGCCTCAGTTCATCAAGACAAAAAAGTTCCTTTCTCAGTGCTGCTATGTTCTGACATTAAGGTAGTATACATTTCAATTTTACACAAAAGCACTTACTGCAAAGCTAATGGAAACACCTTAGGTTAACTTTCCACATGATTATGTGTAGTTTGAAAGTTGTTTCATGGCGGTACACATCAACAGAAAAAAGTTGTTATCTCAGTGCATGCAATGCTTAGAAAATACAAATAGTATACATTTCAATTTTACTCCAAAGCACTTACTGCAAACCTAATGGAAACACTTTAGGTTACCTTCCCACAGGATTCTGAGATGTCTGAAAGTTGTTTCATACCTGTGCACATAAAGACAAAAAAGTTGATTTCACAGTGAATAGAATGCTTTGACATAAAAGTAGTATACATTTCAATTGTACTCAAAAGTCCTGACTGCAAACCTAATGCAAACACATTTGGTTAACTTCCCAGATGAGTATGACTAGGTTTAAAGTTGTTTCATGCGTCAGTACATCAAGACAAAAAAGTTACTTTCTCAGTACTACTATGCTCTGATATTAAGGTAGTATACACCTCAATTTTACACCAAAGTACTTAGTGCAAACCTAATGGAAACACCTTAGGTTAACTTTCCACATGATTCTGAGATGTCTGAAAGTTGTTTCATACCTGTGCACATCAAGACAAAAAAGTTGTTTTCTCAGTGCATGCAATGCTTTTACAATACAAATAGTATACATTCCAATTTTACACCAAAGTACTTACTGCAAACCTAATGCAAACACTTTAGGTTAACTTTCCACATGATTATGAGTAGTTTGAAAGTTCTTTCATGGCTGTACACATCAACAGAAAAAAGTTGTTATCTCAGTGCATGCAATGCTTAGACATTACAAATAGTATATATTTCAATTTTACTCCAAAGCACTTACTGCAATCCTAATGGAAACACTTTAGGTTAACTTCCCACATGATTCTGAGATGTCTGAAAGTTGTTTCATACCTGTGCACATAAAGACAAAAAAGTTGATTTCACAGTGAATAGAATGCTTTGACATAAAGGTAGTATACATTTCAATTGTACTCAAAAGTCCTGACTGCAAACCTAATGCAAACACATTTGGTTTACTTCCCACATGAGTATGAGTAGGTTTAAAGTTGTTTCATGCCTCAGTTCATCAAGACAAAAAAGTTCCTTTCTCAGTGCTACTATGTTCTGACATTAAGGTAGTATACATTTCAATTTTACACCAAAGCACTTACTGCAAAGCTAATGGAAACACCTTAGGTTAACTTTCCACATGATTATGAGTAGTTTGAAAGTTGTTTCATGGCGGTACACATCAACAGAAAAAAGTTGTTATCTCAGTGCCTGCAATGCTTAGAAAATACAAATAGTATACATTTCAATTTTACTCCAAAGCACTTACTGCAAACCTAATGGAAACACTTTAGGTTAACTTCCCACATGAATCTGAGATGTCTGAAAGTTGTTTCATACCTGTGCACATAAAGACAAAAAAGTTGATTTCACAGTGAATAGAATGCTTTGACATAAAAGTAGTATACATTTCAATTCTACTCAAAAGTCCTGACTGCAAACCTAATGCAAACACATTTCGTTAACTTCCCAGATGAGTATGACTAGGTTTAAAGTTGTTTCATGCGTCAGTTCATCAAGACAAAAAAGTTACTTTCTCAGTACTACTATGCTCTGATATTAAGGTAGTATACACCTCAATTTTACACCAAAGTACTTACTGCAAACCTAATGGAAACACCTTAGGTTAACTTTCCACATGATTCTGAGATGTCTGAAAGTTGTTTCATACCTGTGCACATCAAGACAAAAAAGTTGTTTTCTCAGTGCATGCAATGCTTTTACAATACAAATAGTATACATTTCAATTTTACACCAAAGTACTTACTGCAAACCTAATGGAAACACCTTAGGTTAACTTTCCACATGATTATGAGTAGTTTCAAAGTTGTTTCATGGCTGTACACATCGACAGAAAAAAGTTGTTATCTCAGTGCATGCAATGCTTAGACAATACAAATAGTATACATCTCAATTTTACTCCAAAGCACTTACTGCAAACCTAATGGAAATACCATAGGTTAACTTCCCACATGATTCTGAGATGTCTGAAAGTTGTTTCATAGCTGTGCACATAAAGACAAAAAAGTTGATTTCACAGTGAATAGAATGCTTTGACATAAAAGTAGTATACATTTCAATTTTACACCAAAGCACTTACTGCAAACCTAATGGAAACACTTTAGGTTAACTTTCCACATGATTATGAGTAGTTTGAAAGTTGTTTCATGGCTGTACACATCAACAGAAAAAAGTTGTTATCTCAGTGCATGCAATGCTTAGACAATACAAATAGTATACATTTCAATTTTACTCCAAAGCACTGACTGCAAACCTAATGGAAACACTTTAGGTTAACTTCCCACATGATTCTGAGATGTCTGAAAGTTGTTTCATACCTCTGCACATAAAGACAAAAAAGTTGATTTCACAGTGAATAGAATGCTTTGACATAAAAGCAGTATACATTTCAATTGTACTCAAAAGTCCTGACTGCAAACCTAATGCAAACACATTTCGTTAACTTCCCAGATGAGTATGACTAGGTTTAAAGTTTTTCATGCCTCAGTTCATCAAGACAAAAAAGTTACTTTCTCAGTACTACTATGCTCTGACATTAAGGTAGTATACATCTCAATTTTACACCAAAGTGCTTACTGCAAACTAATGGAAACACCTTAGGTTAACTTCCCACATGATTATGAGTAGTTTGAAAGTTGTTTCATGGCTGTACACATCAACACAAAAAAGTTGTTATCTCAGTGCATGCAGTGCTTAAACAATACAAATAGTATACATTTCAATTTTACACCAAAGCACTCACTGCAAACCTAATGGAAACACTTTAGGTTAACTTCCCACATGATTCTGAGATGTCTGAAAGTTGTTTCATACCTGTGCACATAAAGACAAAAAAGTTGATTTCACAGTGAGTAGAATGCTTTGACATAAAAGTAGTATACATTTTAATTGTACTCAAAAGTCCTGACGGCAAACCTAATGCAAACAGATTTGGTTGACTTCCCAGATGAGTATGACTAGGTTTAAAGTTGTTTCATGCCTCAGTTCATCAAGACAAAAAAGTTAATTTCTCAGTACTACTATGCTCTGACTTTAAGGTAGTATACATCTCAATTTTACACCAAAGTACTTACTGCAAACTAATGGAAACACCATAGGTTAACTTCCCACATGATTATGAGTAGTTTGAAAGTTGTTTCATGGCTGTACACATCAACACAAAAAAGTTGTTATCTCAGTGCATGCAGTGCTTAAACAATACAAATAGTATACATTTCAATTTTACTCCAAAACACTTACTGCAAACCTAATGGAAACACAATAGGTTAACTTCCCACATGATTCTGAGATGTCTGAAAGTTGTTTCATAGCTGTGCACATAAAGACAAAAAAGTTGATTTCACAGTGAGTGGAATGCTTTGACATAAAAGTAGTATACATTTCAATTGTACTCAAAAGTCCTGACTGCAAACCTAATGCAAACAGATTTGGTTAACTTCCCAGATGAGTATGACTAGGTTTAAAGTTGTTTCATGCCTCATTTCATCAAGACAAAAATAGATAATTTCTCACTACTACTATGCTCTGACTTTAAGCTAGTATACATCTGAATTTTACACCAAAGTACTTACTGCAAACTAATGGAAACCCCTTAGGTTAACTTCCCACATGATTATGAGTAGTTTGAAAGTTGTTTCATGGCTGTACACATCAACACAAAAAAGTTGTTAGCTCAGGGCATGTAATGCTTAGACAATACAAATAGTATACATTTCAATTTTACACCAAAGTATTTACTGCAAACCAAATGGAAACAACTTAGATTAACTTCCCATATGATTCTGAGATGTCTGAAAGTTGTTTCATAGCTGTGCACATAAAGACAAAAAAGTTGATTTCACAGTGAATAGAATGCTTTCACATAAAAGTAGTATACATTTCAATTTTACACCAAAACACTTACTGCAAACCTAATGGAAACACTTTAGGTTAACTTTCCACATGATTATGAGTAGTTTGAAAGTTGTTTCATGGCTGTACACATCAACACAAAAAAGTTGTTATCTCAGTGCATGCAGTGCTTAAACAATACAAATAGTATACATTTCAATTTTACTCCAAAGCACTTACTGCAAACATAATGGAAACACTTTAATTTAACTTCCCACATGATTCTGAGATGTCTGAAAGTTGTTTCATAGCTGTGCACATAAAGACAAAAAAGTTGATTTCACAGTGAATAGAATGCTTTGACGTAAAAGTAGTATACATTTCAATTGTACTCAAAAGTCCTGACTGCAAACCTAATGCAAACAGTTTTGGTTGACTTCCCAGATGAGTATGACTAGGTTTAAAGTTGTTTCATGCCTCAGTTCATCAAGACAAAAAAGTTAATTTCTCAGTACTACTATGCTCTGACTTTAAGGTAGTATACATCTCAATTTTATACCAAAGTACTTACTGCAAACTAATGGAAACACCTTAGGTTAACTTCCCACATGATTATGAGTAGTTTGAAAGTTGTTTCATGGCTGTACACATCAACACAAAAAAGTTGTTATCTCAGTGCATGCAATGCTTAGACAATACAAATAGTATGCATTTCAATTTTACACCAAAGTACTTACTGCAAACCTAATGGAAACAACTTAGATTAACTTCCCACATGATTCTGAGATGTCTGAAAGTTGTTTCATACCTGTGCACATCAAGACAAAAAAGTTGTTTTCTCAGTTCATGCAATACTTTTACAATACAAATCGTATACATTTCAATTTTAAACCACAGCACTTACTGCAAACCTAATGGAAACACCTTAGGTTAACTTTCCACATGATTATGAGTAGTTTGAAAGTTGTTTCATGGCTGTACACATCAACACAAAAAAGTTGTTATCTCAGTGCATGCAATGCTTAGACAATACAAATAGAATACATTTCAATTTTACTCCAAAGCACTTACTGCAAACCTAATGCAAACACATTAGGTTAACTTCCCACATGATTCTGAGATGTCTGAAAGTTGTTTCATAGCTGTGCACATAAAGACAAAAAAGTTGATTTCACAGTGAATAGAATGCTTTGACATAAAAGCAGTATAGATTTCAATTTTACACCAAAGCACTTACTGCAAACCTAATGGAAACAGTTTAGGTTAACTTTCCACATGTTTATGAGTAGTTTGAAAGTTGTTTCATGGCTGTACACATCAACAGAAAAAAGTTGTTATCTCAGTGCATGCAATGCTTAGACAATACAAATAGTATACATTTCAATTTTACACCAAAGCTCTTACTGCAAACCTAATGGAAACACCTTAGGTTAACTTCCCACATGATTCTGAGATGTCTGAAAGTTGTTTCATACCTGTGCACATAAAGACAAAAAAGTTGATTTCACAGTGAATAGAATGCTTTGACATAAAAGTAGTATACATTTCAAATGTACTCAAAAGTCCTGACTGCAAACCTAATGCAAACACATTTGGTTAACTTCCCAGATGAGTATGACTAGGTTTAAAGTTTTTCATGCCTCAGTTCATCAAGACAAAAAAGTTACTTTCTCAGTACTACAATGCTCTGACATTAAGGTAGTATACATCTCAATTTTACACCAAAGTACTTACTGCAAACTAATGGAAACACATTAGGTTAACTTCCCACATGATTATGAGTAGTTTCAAAGTTGTTTCATGGCTGTACACATCAACACAAAAAAGTTGTTATCTCAGTGCATGCAATGCTTTTACAATACATATAGCATACATTTCAATTTTACACCAAAGCACTTACTGCAAACCTAATGGAAACACCTTAGGTTAACTTTCCACATGATTCTGAGATGTCTGAAAGTTCTTTCATACCTGTGCACATAAAGACAAAAAAGTTGATTTCTCAGTGCATGCAATGCTTAGACAATACAAATGGTATACATTTCAATTTCACACCAAAGCACTTACTGCAAACCTAATGGAAACAGTTTAGGTTAACTTTCCACATGATTATGAGTAGTTTGAAAGTTGTTTCATGGCTGTACACATCAACAGAAAAAAGTTGTTATCTCAGTGCATGCAATGCTTAGACAATACAAATAGTATACATTTCAATTTTACACCAAAGCTATTACTGCAAACCTAATGGAAACACCTTAGGTTAACTTCCCACATGATTCTGAGATGTCTGAAAGTTGTTTCATACCTGTGCACATAAAGACAAAAAAGTTGATTTCACAGTGAATAGAATGCTTTGACATAAAAGTAGTATACATTTCAATTGTACTCAAAAGTCCTGACTGCAAACCTAATGCAAACACATTTGGTTAACTTCCCAGATGAGTATGACTAGGTTTAAAGTTTTTCATGCCTCAGTTCATCAAGACAAAAAAGTTACTTTCTCAGTGCTACTATGCTCTGACATTAAGGTAGTATACATCTCAATTTTACACCAAAGTACTTACTGCAAACTAATGGAAACACATTAGGTTAACTTCCCACATGATTATGAGTAGTTTCAAAGTTGTTTCATGGCTGTACACATCAACACAAAAAAGTTGTTATCTCAGTGCATGCAATGCTTTTACAATACATATAGCATACATTTCAATTTTACACCAAAGCACTTACTGCAAACCCAATGGAAACAACTTAGACTAACTTCCCACATGATTCTGAGATGTCTGAAAGTTGTTTCATACCTGTGCACATCAAGACAAAAAAGTTGTTTTCTCAGTGCATGCAATGCTTTTACAATACAAATAGTACACATTTCAATTTTACTCCAAAGCACTTACTGCAATCCTAATGGAAACACCATAGGTTAACTTCCCACATGATTCTGAGATGTCTGAAAGTTGTTTCATAGCTGTGCACGTAAAGACAAAAAAGTTGATTTCACAGTGATTAGAATGCTTTGACATAAAAGTAGTATACATTTCAATTGTACTCAAAAGTCCTGACTGCAAACCTAATGCAAACAGTTTTGGTTGACTTCCCAGATGAGTATGACTAGGTTTAAAGTTGTTTCATGCCTCAGTTCATCAAGACAAAAAAGTTAATTTCTCAGTACTACTATGCTCTGACTTTAAGGTAGTATACATCTCAATTTTACACCAAAGTACTTACTGCAAACTAATGGAAACACCATAGGTTAACTTCCCACATGATTATGAGTAGTTTGAAAGTTGTTTCATGGCTGTCACATCAACACAAAAAAGTTGTTATCTCAGTGCATGCAATGCTTAGACAATACAAATAGTATGCATTTCAATTTTACTCCAAAGCACTTACTGCAAACCTAATGGAAACACTTTAGGTTAACTTCCCACATGATTCTGAGATGTCTGAAAGTTGTTTCATACCTGTGCACATAAAGACAAAAAAGTTGATTTCACAGTGAATAGAATGCTTTGACATAAAAGTAGTATACATTTCAATTTTACTCAAAAGTCCTGTCTGCAAACCTAATGCAAACACATTTCGTTAACTTCCCAGATGAGTATGACTAGGTTTAAAGTTTTTCATGCCTCAGTTCATCAAGACAAAAAAGTTACTTTCTTAGTACTACTATGCTCTGACATTAAGGTAGTATACATCTCAATTTTACACCAAAGTACTTACTGCAAACTAATGGAAACACCTTAGGTTAACTTCTCACATGATTATGAGTAGTTTGAAAGTTGTTTCATGGCTGTACACATCAACACAAAAAAGTTGTTATCTCAGTGCATGCAGTGCTTAAACAATACAAATAGTATACATTTCAATTTTACTCCAAAGCACTTACTGCAAACCTAATGGAAACACAATAGGTTAACTTCCCACATGATTCTGAGATGTCTGAAAGTTGTTTCATAGCTGTGCACATAAAGACAAAAAAGTTGATTTCACAGTGAGTAGAATGCTTTGACATAAAAGTAGTATACATTTCAATTGTACTCAAAAGTCCTGACTGCAAACCTAATGCAAACAGATTTGGTTAACTTCCCAGATGAGTATGACTAGGTTTAAAGTTGTTTCATGCCTCATTTCATCAAGACAAAAATAGATAATTTCTCACTACTACTATGCTCTGACTTTAAGGTAGTATACATCTGAATTTTACACCAAAGTACTTACTGCAAACTAATGGAAACCCCTTAGGTTAACTTCCCACATGATTATGAGTAGTTTGAAAGTTGTTTCATGGCTGTACACATCAACACAAAAAAGTTGTTAGCTCAGGGCATGCAATGCTTAGACAATACAAATAGTATACATTTCAATTTTACACCAAAGTACTTACTGCAAACCTAATGGAAACAACTTAGATTAACTTCCCATATGATTCTGAGATGTCTGAAAGTTGTTTCATACCTGTGCACATCAAGACAAAAAAGTTGTTTTCTCAGTGCATGCAATGCTTTTACAATACAAATAGTATACATTTCAATTTTACACCAAAGCACTTACTGCAAACCTAATGGAAACACCTTAGGTCAACTTTCCACATGATTATGAGTAGTTTGAAAGTTGTTTCATGGCTGTACACATCAACACAAAAAAGTTGTTAACTCAGTGCATGCAATGCTTAGACAATACAAATAGTATACATTTCAATTTTACTCCAAAGCACTTACTGCAATCCTAATGGAAACACCATAGGTTAACTTCCCACATGATTCTGAGATGTCTGAAAGTTGTTTCATAGCTGTGCACATAAAGACAAAAAAGTTGATTTCACAGTGAATAGAATGCTTTCACATAAAAGTAGTATACATTTCAATTTTACACCAAAACACTTACTGCAAACCTAATGGAAACACTTTAGGTTAACTTTCCACATGATTATGAGTAGTTTGAAAGTTGTTTCATGGCTGTACACATCAACACAAAAAAGTTGTTATCTCAGTGCATGCAGTGCTTAAACAATACAAATAGTATACATTTCAATTTTACTCCAAAGCACTTACTGCAAACATAATGGAAACACTTTAATTTAACTTCCCACATGATTCTGAGATGTCTGAAAGTTGTTTCATACCTCTGCACATAAAGACAAAAAAGTTGATTTCACAGTGAATAGAATGCTTTGACATAAAAGTAGTATACATTTCAATTGTACTCAAAAGTCCTGACTGCAAACCTAATGCAAACAGTTTTGGTTGACTTCCCAGATGAGTATGACTAGGTTTAAAGTTGTTTCATGCCTCAGTTCATCAAGACAAAAAAGTTAATTTCTCAGTACTACTATGCTCTGACTTTAAGGTAGTATACATCTCAATTTTATACCAAAGTACTTACTGCAAACTAATGGAAACACCTTAGGTTAACTTCCCACATGATTATGAGTAGTTTGAAAGTTGTTTCATGGCTGTACACATCAACACAAAAAAGTTGTTATCTCAGTGCATGCAATGCTTAGACAATACAAATAGTATGCATTTCAATTTTACACCAAAGTACTTACTGCAAACCTAATGGAAACAACTTAGATTAACTTCCCACATGATTCTGAGATGTCTGAAAGTTGTTTCATACCTGTGCACATCAAGACAAAAAAGTTGTTTTCTCAGTTCATGCAATACTTTTACAATACAAATCGTATACATTTCAATTTTGAACCACAGCACTTACTGCAAACCTAATGGAAACACCTTAGGTTAACTTTCCACATGATTATGAGTAGTTTGAAAGTTTTTTCATGGCTGTACACATCAACACAAAAAAGTTGTTATCTCAGTGCATGCAATGCTTAGACAATACAAATAGAATACATTTCAATTTTACTCCAAAGCACTTACTGCAAACCTAATGCAAACACATTAGGTTAACTTCCCACATGATTCTGAGATGTCTGAAAGTTGTTTCATAGCTGTGCACATAAAGACAAAAAAGTTGATTTCACAGTGAATAGAATGCTTTGACATAAAAGCAGTATACATTTCAATTTTACACCAAAGCACTTACTGCAAACCTAATGGAAACAGTTTAGGTTAACTTTCCACATGATTCTGAGATGTCTGAAAGTTCTTTCATACCTGTGCACATAAAGACAAAAAAGTTGATTTCTCAGTGCATGCAATGCTTAGACAATACAAATGGTATACATTTCAATTTCACACCAAAGCACTTACTGCAAACCTAATGGAAACAGTTTAGGTTAACTTTCCACATGATTATGAGTAGTTTGAAAGTTGTTTCATGGCTGTACACATCAACAGAAAAAAGTTGTTATCTCAGTGCATGCAATGCTTAGACAATACAAATAGTATACATTTCAATTTTACACCAAAGCTCTTACTGCAAACCTAATGGAAACACCTTAGGTTAACTTCCCACATGATTCTGAGATGTCTGAAAGTTGTTTCATACCTGTGCACATAAAGACAAAAAAGTTGATTTCACAGTGAATAGAATGCTTTGACATAAAAGTAGTATACATTTCAATTGTACTCAAAAGTCCTGACTGCAAACCTAATGCAAACACATTTGGTTAACTTCCCAGATGAGTATGACTAGGTTTAAAGTTTTTCATGCCTCAGTTCATCAAGACAAAAAAGTTACTTTCTCAGTACTACTATGCTCTGACATTAAGGTAGTATACATCTCAATTTTACACCAAAGTACTTACTGCAAACTAATGGAAACACATTAGGTTAACTTCCCACATGATTATGAGTAGTTTCAAAGTTGTTTCATGGCTGTACACATCAACACAAAAAAGTTGTTATCTCAGTGCATGCTATGCTTTTACAATACATATAGCATACATTTCAATTTTACACCAAAGCACTTACTGCAAACCCAATGGAAACAACTTAGACTAACTTCCCACATGATTCTGAGATGTCTGAAAGTTGTTTCATAGCTGTGCACATAAAGACAAAAAAGTTGATTTCACAGTGAGTAGAATGCTTTGACATAAAAGTAGTATACATTTCAATTGTACTCAAAAGTCCTGACTGCAAACCTAATGCAAACAGATTTGGTTAACTTCCCAGATCAGTATGACTAGGTTTAAAGTTGTTTCATGCCTCATTTCATCAAGACAAAAATAGATAATTTCTCAGTACTACTATGCTCTGACTTTAAGGTAGTATACATCTGAATTTTACACCAAAGTACTTACTGCAAACTAATGGAAACCCCTTAGGTTAACTTCCCACATGATTATGAGTAGTTTGAAAGTTGTTTCATGGCTGTACACATCAACACAAAAAAGTTGTTATCTCACGGCATGTAATGCTTAGACAATACAAATAGTATACATTTCAATTTTACACCAAAGTACTTACTGCAAACCTAATGGAAACAACTTGGATTAACTTCCCATATGATTCTGAGATGTCTGAAAGTTGTTTCATACCTGTGCACATCAAGACAAAAAAGTTGTTTTCTCAGTGCATGCAATGCTTTTACAATACAAATAGTATACATTTCAATTTTACACCAAAGCACTTACTGCAAACCTAATGGAAACACTTTAGGTTAACTTCCCACATGATTCTGAGATGTCTGAAAGTTGTTTCATACCTGTGCACATAAAGACAAAAAAGTTGATTCACAGTGAATAGAATGCTTTGACATAAAAGTAGTATACATTTCAAATGTACTCAAAAGTCCTGACTGCAAACCTAATGCAAACACATTTGGTTAACTTCCCAGATGAGTATGACTAGGTTTAAAGTTTTTTCATGCCTCAGTTCATCAAGACAAAAAAGTTACTTTCTCAGTACTACTATGCTCTGACATTAAGTAGTATACATCTCAATTTTACACCAAAGTACTTACTGCAACTAATGGAAACACATTAGGTTAACTTCCCACATGATTATGAGTAGTTTCAAAGTTGTTTCATGGCTGTACACATCAACACCAAAAAGTTGGTTATCTCAGTGCATGCAATGCTTTTACAACACATATAGCATACATTTCAATTTACACCAAAGCACTTACTGCAAACCTAATGGAAACACCTTAGGTTAACTTTCCACATGATTCGGAGATGTCTGAAAGTTCTTTCATACCTGTGCACATAAAGACAAAAAAGTTGATTTCTCAGTGCATGCAATGCTTAGACAATACAAATGGTATACATTTCAATTTCACACCAAAGCACTTACTGCAAACCTAATGGAAACAGTTTAGGTTAACTTTCCACATGATTATGAGTAGTTTGAAGTTGTTTCATGGCTGTACACATCAACAGAAAAAAGTTGTTATCTCAGTGCATGCAATGCTTAGACAATACAAATAGTATACATTTCAATTTTACACCAAACCTATTACTGCAAACCTAATGGAAACACCTAGGTTAACTTCCCACATGATTCTGAGATGTCTGAAAGTTGTTTCATACCTGTGCACATAAAGACAAAAAAGTTGATTTCACAGTGAATAGAATGCTTTGACATAAAAGTAGTATACATTTCAATTGTACTCAAAAGTCCTGACTGCAAACCTAATGCAAACACATTTGGTTAACTTCCCAGATGAGTATGACTAGGTTTAAAGTTTTTCATGCCTCAGTTCATCAAGACAAAAAAGTTACTTTCTCAGTACTACTATGCTCTGACATTAAGGTAGTATACATCTCAATTTTACACCAAAGTACTTACTGCAAACTAATGGAAACACATTAGGTTAACTTCCCACCATGATTATGAGTAGTTTCAAAGTTGTTTCATGGCTGTACACATCAACACAAAAAAGTTGTTTATCTCAGTGCATGCAATGCTTTACAATACATATAGCATACATTTCAATTTTACACCAAAGCACTTACTGCAAACCCAATGGAAACAACTTAGACTAACTTCCCACATGATTCTGAGATGTCTGAAAGTTGTTTCATACCTGTGCACATCAAGACAAAAAAGTTGTTTTCTCAGTGCATGCAATGCTTTTACAATACAAATAGTATACATTTCAATTTTACTCCAAAGCACTTACTGCAATCCTAATGGAAACACCATAGGTTAACTTCCACATGATTCTGAGATGTCTGAAAGTTGTTTCATAGCTGTGCACATAAAGACAAAAAAGTTGATTTCACAGTGAATAGAATGCTTTGACATAAAAGTAGTATACATTTCAATTGTACTCAAAAGTCCTGACTGCAAACCTAATGCAAACAGTTTGGTTGACTTCCCAGATGAGTATGACTAGGTTTAAAGTTGTTTCATGCCTCAGTTCATCAAGACAAAAAAGTTAATTTCTCAGTACTACTATGCTCTGACTTTAAGGTAGTATACATCTCAATTTACACCAAAGTACTTACTGCAAACTAATGGAAACACCATAGGTTAACTTCCCACATGATTATGAGTAGTTTTGAAAGTTGTTTCATGGCTGTCACATCAACACAAAAAAGTTGTTATCTCAGTGCATGCAATGCTTAGACAATACAAATAGTATGCATTTCAATTTTACTCCAAAGCACTTACTGCAAACCTAATGGAAACACTTTAGGTTAACTTCCCACATGATTCTGAGATGTCTGAAAGTTGTTTCATACCTGTGCACATAAAGACAAAAAAGTTGATTTCACAGTGAATAGAATGCTTTGACATAAAAGTAGTATACATTTCAATTCTACTCAAAAGTCCTGACTGCAAACCTAATGCAAACACATTTCGTTAACTTCCAGATGAGTATGACTAGGTTTAAAGTTTTTTCATGCCTCAGTTCATCAAGACAAAAAAGTTACTTTCTTAGTACTACTATGCTCTGACATTAAGAGTAGTATACATCTCAATTTTACACCAAAGTACTTACTGCAAACTAATGGAAACACCTTAGGTTAACTTCTCACATGATTATGAGTAGTTTGAAAGTTGTTTCATGGCTGTACACATCAACACAAAAAAGTTGTGATCTCAGTGCATGCAGTGCTTAAACAATACAAATAGTATACATTTCAATTTTACTCCAAAGCACTTACTGCAAACCTAATGGAAACACAATAGGTTAACTTCCCACATGATTCTGAGATGTCTGAAAGTTGTTTCATAGCTGTGCACATAAAGACAAAAAAGTTGATATCACAGTGAGTAGAATGCTTTGACATAAAAGTAGTATACATTTCAATTGTACTCAAAAGTCCTGACTGCAAACCTAATGCAAACAGATTTGGTTAACTTCCCAGATGAGTATGACTAGGTTTAAAGTTGTTTCATGCCTCATTTCATCAAGACAAAAATAGATAATTTCTCACTACTACTATGCTCTGACTTTAAGGTAGTATACATCTGAATTTTACACCAAAGTACTTACTGCAAACTAATGGAAACCCCTTAGGTTAACTTCCCACATGATTATGAGTAGTTTGAAAGTTGTTTCATGGCTGTACACATCAACACAAAAAAGTTGTTAGCTCAGGGCATGTAATGCTTAGACAATACAAATAGTATACATTTCAATTTTACACCAAAGTACTTACTGCAAACCTAATGGAAACAACTTAGATTAACTTCCCATATGATTCTGAGATGTCTGAAAGTTGTTTCATACCTGTGCACATCAAGACAAAAAAGTTGTTTCTCAGTGCATGCAATGCTTTTACAATACAAATAGTATACATTTCAATTTTACACCAAAGCACTTACTGCAAACCTAATGGAAACACCTTAGGTCAACTTTCCACATGATTATGAGTAGTTTGAAAGTTGTTTCATGGCTGTACACATCAACACAAAAAAGTTGTTATCTCAGTGCATGCAATGCTTAGACAATACAAATAGTATACATTTCAATTTTACTCCAAAGCACTTACTGCAAACCTAATGCAAACACATTAGGTTAACTTCCCACATGATTCTGAGATGTCTGAAAGTTGTTTCATAGCTGTGCACATAAAGACAAAAAAGTTGATTTCACAGTGAATAGAATGCTTTGACATAAAGCAGTATACATTTCAATTTTACACCAAAGCACTTACTGCAAACCTAATGGAAACAGTTTAGGTTAACTTTCCACATGATTCTGAGATGTCTGAAAGTTCTTTCATACCTGTGCACATAAAGACAAAAAAGTTGATTTCTCAGTGCATGCAATGCTTAGACAATACAAATGGTATACATTTCAATTTCACACCAAAGCACTTACTGCAAACCTAGTGGAAACAGTTTAGGTTAACTTTCCACATGATTATGAGTAGTTTGAAAGTTGTTTCATGGCTGTACACATCAACAGAAAAAAGTTGTTATCTCAGTGCATGCAATGCTTAGACAATACAAATAGTATACATTTCAATTTTACACCAAAGCTCTTACTGCAAACCTAATGGAAACACCTTAGGTTAACTTCCCACATGATTCTGAGATGTCTGAAAGTTGTTTCATACCTGTGCACATAAAGACAAAAAAGTTGATTTCACAGTGAATAGAATGCTTTGACATAAAAGTAGTATACATTTCAATTGTACTCAAAAGTCCTGACTGCAAACCTAATGCAAACACATTTGGTTAACTTCCCAGATGAGTATGACTAGGTTTAAAGTTTTTCATGCCTCAGTTCATCAAGACAAAAAAGTTACTTTCTCAGTACTACTATGCTCTGACATTAAGGTAGTATACATCTCAATTTTACACCAAAGTACTTACTGCAAACTAATGGAAACACATTAGGTTAACTTCCCACATGATTATGAGTAGTTTCAAAGTTGTTTCATGGCTGTACACATCAACACAAAAAAGTTGTTATCTCAGTGCATGCTATGCTTTTACAATACATATAGCATACATTTCAATTTTACACCAAAGCACTTACTGCAAACCCAATGGAAACAACTTAGACTAACTTCCCACATGATTCTGAGATGTCTGAAAGTTGTTTCATAGCTGTGCACATAAAGACAAAAAAGTTGATTTCACAGTGAGTAGAATGCTTTGACATAAAAGTAGTATACATTTCAATTGTACTCAAAAGTCCTGACTGCAAACCTAATGCAAACAGATTTGGTTAACTTCCCAGATCAGTATGACTAGGTTTAAAGTTGTTTCATGCCTCATTCATCAAGACAAAAATAGATAATTTCTCAGTACTACTATGCTCTGACTTTAAGGTAGTATACATCTGAATTTTACACCAAAGTACTTACTGCAAACTAATGGAAACCCCTTAGGTTAACTTCCCACATGATTATGAGTAGTTTGAAAGTTGTTTCATGGCTGTACACATCAACACAAAAAAGTTGTTATCTCACGGCATGTAATGCTTAGACAATACAAATAGTATACATTTCAAATTTTACACCAAAGTACTTACTGCAAACCTAATGGAAACAACTTGGATTAACTTCCCATATGATTCTGAGATGTCTGAAAGTTGTTTCATACCTGTGCACATCAAGACAAAAAAGTTGTTTTCTCAGTGCATGCAATGCTTT
>NW_027277388.1:0-28723 GCF_030028105.1 Mobula birostris | reverse complement strand
TGGGAGGTGCGGGAATACACAGCGATATAGGGGACGTGATGAGATGTGCATGAAAATGCAACGATATTAGGGAAGGTATGAGAGGTGCACGAAAACACAGCGATATAGGGGAAGGTGTGAGAGGTGCGCGAAAGCACAGCGATATATGGGACGGTTTGAGATGTGCATGAATACACGGCGATAGACGGGAAACCATGAGAGGTGTGCGAAAAAACAGCGATATAGGGGAAGTTATGAGAGGTGCGTGAAAACACAGTGATACAGGGGAAGGTATGAGAGGAGCACGAAAACAGGGCGATATAGGGGAAGTTCTGAGAGGTGCGTGAAAACCCAGCGATATAGTGGACCTTATGAGATGTGCATGAAAACATGGCGACATAGGGGAAGGTATGAGAGGTGCGTGAAGGCACAGCGATATAGGGAATGTTATGGGACGTGCACAAAAACACAGCGAAATAGGGGACGTTATGAGATGTGCATGAAAACACAGCGAAATAGGGGAAGGTATGAGAGGTACACAAAAACGCAGCGATACAAAGGAAGGTATAGGACGTGCACGAAAACTGGGCGATATAGGGGAAGGTATGAGAGATGCACGAAGGCACAGCGATATAGGGGATGCTATGGGAGGTGCGCAAAAACACAGTAATATAGGGGACGTGATGAGATGTGCATGAAAACGCAGTGATATTAGGGAAGGTATGAGAGGTGCACAAAAACACAGCGATGTAGGAGAAGTTATGAGAGGCGTGTGAAAACACAGCGATATCGGGGAAGGTATGAGAGGTGCACAAAAACAGCGATATAGTGAAGGAATGGGAGGTGCGCGAAAACAGGGCGATATAGGGGAAGGTATGAGAGGTGCGTGAAGGCACAGCGATATAGGGGATGCTATGGGAGGTGCGCGAATACACAGTGATATAGGGGACGTTACGAGATGTGCATAACAATACGGCGATATAGGGGAGGTTATGAGAGGTGCGCAAAAACACGGCGATGTAGGGGAAGCTAAAAGAGGTGCGCAATAACACAGCGATAAAGGTGAATCTATGGGATGTGCGCGACAAGACAGCGATATAGGGGAAGGTACGAGAGGTGCGCAAGGCACAGCGATATAGGAGAAGGTATGGAAGGTGCTCGAAAGCAGGGTGATATAGATGAAGTTATGAGAGTTATGCGAAGGCACAGCAATATAGGGGATGCTATCGAAGGTGCGCGAAAACACAGTGATATACGGGAAGACATGAGAGGTGCGCGAAAACAAGGCAATATAGTGGAAGCTATGAGAGGTGAGCTAAAACTCGGCGATACAGGGGAAGCTATGAGAGGTGAGCTAAAACCCGGCGATACAGGGGAAGCTATGAGAGGTGAGCAATAACACAGCGATAAAGGTGAATCTAAGGGATGTGCGCGAAAGGACAGCGATATAGGGGAAGGTATAAGAGGTGCGCAAGGCACAGCGATACAGGGGACGGTATGAGATGTGCATGAATACACGGCGATAGTCGGGAAACCATGAGAGGTGTGTGAAAACACAGTGATATAGGGGAAGTTATGAGAGGTGCGCAAAAACAGGGCGATATAGAGGAAGTTATGAGAGGTGCGCGAAAACGCAGTGATATAGGGGAAGGTATGAGAGGTGCACGAAGGCACAGCGATATAGGAGATGCTATGGGAGGTGCGCGAAAACACAGTGATATAGGGGACGGTATGAGATGTGTATGAAAACACGGCGATATATGGGAAGGTATGAGAGGTGCGCGAAAACACGGTGATATAGGGGAAAGTATGAGAGGTGCGCGAAAACTTGTCGTTACAGGGGAATGCATCAGAGGTGCCAGAAAACACAGCGATGTAGGGGAAGACATGAGAGGTGCGCAAAAACAGAGCTATATAGTGGAAGCTATGGATGTGCGCTAAAACAGGGCGATGTAGGGGAAGGTATGAGAGGTGCGTGAAAGCACAGCGATATAGAGGACACTATTGGACGTGCGCGAAAACACAGTGATATAGGGGAAGGTATGAGAGATGTGCGAGGACACAGCCAGATAGGGGAAAGTATGAGAGGTGTGCGAGAACTTGGCGTTACAGGGGAATGCATCAGAGGTGCCAGAAAACACAGCGATGTAGTGGAATACATGAGAGGTGCGCGAAAAGAGGGCAATATAGTGGAAGCTATGCGATGTGCACGAAAACAGGGCGATATAGGGAAAGTTATGAGAGGTGCGCGAAGGCACAGCAATACAGGGGATGCTATGAGAGGTGCGCGAAAACACCGTGATATAGGGAAGACATGAGAGGTACGCAAAAACAGGGCAATATAGTTAAACCTATGGGATGTGCGCGAAACCACGGCGATACAGGGGAATGTATCAGAGGTGTGAGAAAACATAGCGATATAGGGGACGCTATGGGACATGCGCAAATAAACAGTGATATAGGGGAAGGTATGAGAGGTTTGTGAGAACACGGCGATATCGGGGAAATTGTAAGAGGTGCGCGAAAACATGGTAGTACAGGAGAATGTATCAGAGGTGCGAGAAAACATAGCGATATAGGGGAATTAATGATAGGAGCGAAAAAATAGCGATATAGGTTAAGACATGCGAGGTGCGCGAAAACACGGCGATATAGGGTAAGCTATGAGAGGTGAGCAATAACACAGCGATCAAGGTGAAGCTATGGGATATGTGCGAAAACAGAAATGTAGGCGAAGCAATGGGAGGTGCGCGAAAACACAGCGATATAGGGGACGTTATGAGATGTGCACACAAACACGGTGATATCGGGGGAAGGTATGAGAGGTGTCCAAAAACACAGCGATATAGGAGAAGTTAAGAGAGGTGCGTGAAAACACAGCGATTTAGGGGAAGGTTTGAGTGGAGTACGAAAACACAGCGATATCGGGAAAGTATGGGAGGTGCGTGAAAACGGCGATATAGGGGAAGCTATGAGAGGTGAGCAAAAACACGGCGATACAGGGGAAGCTATGGGAGGTGCGTGAATACACAGCGATATAGGGGACGTGATGAGATGTGCATGAAAACGCAGCGATATTAGGGAAGTTATGAGAGGTGCACAAAGACACAGCGATATAGGAGAAGTTATGAGAGGTGTGCGAAAACACAGCGATATAGGAGAAGGCATGAGAGGTGCACAAAAACAGCGATATAGGTGAAGGAATGGGAGGTGCGCTAAAACAGGGCGATATAGGGGAAGGAATGGGAGGTGCGCGAAAACAGGGCGATATAGGGGAAGGTATGAGAGGTGCGCGAAGGCACAGCGATATAGGGGATACTATGGGAGGTGCGCGAATACACAGCGATATAGGGGACGTTATGAGATGTGCATAACAATACGGCGATATAGGGAAAGTTATGACAGGTGCGCAAAACACTGCGATGTATGCGAAGGTATGAGAGGTGTGCAAAAACACAGCGATATAGGGGAAGGTATGAGATGTGCATGAATACACGGCAATAGTCGGGAAACCATGAGAGGTGTGAAAAAACACAGCGATATAGGGGAATTTACGAGAGGTGCGCAAGGCACAGCGATATAGGAGAAGGTATGGAAGGTGCTCGAAAACAGGGTGATATAGATGAACGCACAGCAATATAGGGGATGCTATGGAAGGTGCACGAAAACACAATCATATAGGGGAAGACATGAGAGGTGCGCGAAACAAGGCAATATAGTGGAAGCTATGAGAGGTGAGCTAAAACCCGCCGATACAGGGGAAGCTATGAGAGGTGAGCAATAACACAGCGATAAAGGTGAATCTATGGGATGTGCGCGAAAAGACATCGATATAGGGGACGGTATGGATGTGTATGAAAACACGGTGATACATGGCAAGGTATGAGAGGTGCGCGAAGACACGGCGATATAGGGGAAAGTATGAGACGTGTGTGAAAACTTGGCGTTACACGGCAATGCATCGGATGTGCGAGAAAACACAGCGATGTGGGGGAAGACATGAGAGGTGCGCAAAAACATGGCAATATAGTGGAAGTTATAGGATGTGAACTAAAACAGGGCGATGAAGGGAAGGTATGAAAGGTGCGCGAATGCGCAGCGATATAGGGGATGCTATGGGAGGTGCGGGAATACACAGCGATATAGGGGACGTGATGAGATGTGCATGAAAATGCAACGATATTAGGGAAGGTATGAGAGGTGCACGAAAACACAGCGATATAGGGGAAGGTGTGAGAGGTGCGCGAAAGCACAGCGATATATGGGACGGTTTGAGATGTGCATGAATACACGGCGATAGACGGGAAACCATGAGAGGTGTGCGAAAAAACAGCGATATAGGGGAAGTTATGAGAGGTGCGTGAAAACACAGTGATACAGGGGAAGGTATGAGAGGAGCACGAAAACAGGGCGATATAGGGGAAGTTCTGAGAGGTGCGTGAAAACCCAGCGATATAGTGGACCTTATGAGATGTGCATGAAAACATGGCGACATAGGGGAAGGTATGAGAGGTGCGTGAAGGCACAGCGATATAGGGAATGTTATGGGACGTGCACAAAAACACAGCGAAATAGGGGACGTTATGAGATGTGCATGAAAACACAGCGAAATAGGGGAAGGTATGAGAGGTACACAAAAACGCAGCGATACAAAGGAAGGTATAGGACGTGCACGAAAACTGGGCGATATAGGGGAAGGTATGAGAGATGCACGAAGGCACAGCGATATAGGGGATGCTATGGGAGGTGCGCAAAAACACAGTAATATAGGGGACGTGATGAGATGTGCATGAAAACGCAGTGATATTAGGGAAGGTATGAGAGGTGCACAAAAACACAGCGATGTAGGAGAAGTTATGAGAGGCGTGTGAAAACACAGCGATATCGGGGAAGGTATGAGAGGTGCACAAAAACAGCGATATAGTGAAGGAATGGGAGGTGCGCGAAAACAGGGCGATATAGGGGAAGGTATGAGAGGTGCGTGAAGGCACAGCGATATAGGGGATGCTATGGGAGGTGCGCGAATACACAGTGATATAGGGGACGTTACGAGATGTGCATAACAATACGGCGATATAGGGGAGGTTATGAGAGGTGCGCAAAAACACGGCGATGTAGGGGAAGCTAAAAGAGGTGCGCAATAACACAGCGATAAAGGTGAATCTATGGGATGTGCGCGACAAGACAGCGATATAGGGGAAGGTACGAGAGGTGCGCAAGGCACAGCGATATAGGAGAAGGTATGGAAGGTGCTCGAAAGCAGGGTGATATAGATGAAGTTATGAGAGTTATGCGAAGGCACAGCAATATAGGGGATGCTATCGAAGGTGCGCGAAAACACAGTGATATACGGGAAGACATGAGAGGTGCGCGAAAACAAGGCAATATAGTGGAAGCTATGAGAGGTGAGCTAAAACTCGGCGATACAGGGGAAGCTATGAGAGGTGAGCTAAAACCCGGCGATACAGGGGAAGCTATGAGAGGTGAGCAATAACACAGCGATAAAGGTGAATCTAAGGGATGTGCGCGAAAGGACAGCGATATAGGGGAAGGTATAAGAGGTGCGCAAGGCACAGCGATACAGGGGACGGTATGAGATGTGCATGAATACACGGCGATAGTCGGGAAACCATGAGAGGTGTGTGAAAACACAGTGATATAGGGAAGTTATGAGAGGTGCGCAAAAACAGGGCGATATAGAGGAAGTTATGAGAGGTGCGCGAAAACGCAGTGATATAGGGGACGGTATGAGATGTGTATGAAAACACGGCGATATAGGGGAAGGTATGAGAGATGTGCGAGGACACAGCGAGATAGGGGAAGGTATGAGAGGTGCGTGAAAACTTGGCGTTACAGGGGAATGCATCAGAGGTGCCAGAAAACACAGCGATGTAGGGGAAGGCATGAGAGGTGCGCAAAAACAAGGCTATATAGTGGAAGCTATGGGATGTGCGCTAAAACAGGGCGATGTAGGGGAAGGTATGAGAGGTGCGTGAAAGCACAGCGATATAGAGGACACGATGGGACGTGCGCGAAAACACAGTGATATAGGGGAAGGTATGAGAGGTGAGCGAAGGCACAGCGATATAGGGGATGCTATGGGAGGTGCGCGAATAAACAGCGATATAGGGGACGTTATGAGATGTGCATAACAATACGGCGATATAGGGAAAGTTATGACAGGTGCGCAAAAACACTGCGATGTAGGCGAAGGTATGAGAGGTGTGCGAAAACACAGCGATATAGGGGACGGTATGAGATGTGCATGAATACACGGCAATAGTCGGGAAACCATGGGAGGTGTGAAAAACACAGCGATATAGGGGAATTTACGAGAGGTACGCAAGGCACAGCGATATAGGAGAAGGTATGGAAGGTGCTCGAAAGCAGGGTGATATAGATGAAGTTATGAGAGTTATGCGAAGGCACAGCAATATAGGGGATGCTATCGAAGGTGCGCGAAAACACAGTGATATACGGGAAGACATGAGAGGTGCGCGAAAACAAGGCAATATAGTGGAAGCTATGAGAGGTGAGCTAAAACTCGGCGATACAGGGGAAGCTATGAGAGGTGAGCTAAAACCCGGCGATACAGGGGAAGCTATGAGAGGTGAGCAATAACACAGCGATAAAGGTGAATCTAAGGGATGTGCGCGAAAGGACAGCGATATAGGGGAAGGTATAAGAGGTGCGCAAGGCACAGCGATACAGGGGACGGTATGAGATGTGCATGAATACACGGCGATAGTCGGGAAACCATGAGAGGTGTGTGAAAACACAGTGATATAGGGGAAGTTATGAGAGGTGCGCAAAAACAGGGCGATATAGAGGAAGTTATGAGAGGTGCGCGAAAACGCAGTGATATAGGGGACGGTATGAGATGTGTATGAAAACACGGCGATATAGGGGAAGGTATGAGAGATGTGCGAGGACACAGCGAGATAGGGGAAGGTATGAGAGGTGCGTGAAAACTTGGCGTTACAGGGGAATGCATCAGAGGTGCCAGAAAACACAGCGATGTAGGGGAAGGCATGAGAGGTGCGCAAAAACAAGGCTATATAGTGGAAGCTATGGGATGTGCGCTAAAACAGGGCGATGTAGGGGAAGGTATGAGAGGTGCGTGAAAGCACAGCGATATAGAGGACACGATGGGACGTGCGCGAAAACACAGTGATATAGGGGAAGGTATGAGAGGTGAGCGAAGGCACAGCGATATAGGGGATGCTATGGGAGGTGCGCGAATAAACAGCGATATAGGGGACGTTATGAGATGTGCATAACAATACGGCGATATAGGGAAAGTTATGACAGGTGCGCAAAAACACTGCGATGTAGGCGAAGGTATGAGAGGTGTGCGAAAACACAGCGATATAGGGGACGGTATGAGATGTGCATGAATACACGGCAATAGTCGGGAAACCATGGGAGATGTGAAAAACACAGCGATATAGGGGAATTTACGAGAGGTACGCAAGGCACAGCGAAATAGGAGAAGGTATGGAAGGTGCTCGAAAACAGGGTGATATAGATGAAGGCACAGCAATATAGGGAATGCTATGGAAGGTGCATGAAAACACAATCATATAGGGGAAGACATGAGAGGTGCGCAAAAACAAGGCAATATAGTGGAAGCTATGAGAGGTGAGCTAAAACCCGCCGATACAGGGGAAGCTATGAGAGGTGAGCAATAACACAGCGATAAAGGTGAATCTATGGGATGTGCGCGAAAAGACATCGATATAGGGGACGGTATGGATGTGTATGAAAACACGGCGATACATGGCAAGGTATGAGAGGTGCGCGAAGACACGGCGATATAGGGGCAAGTATGAGACGTGTGTGAAAACTTGGCGTTACACGGCAATGCATCAGAGGTGCGAGAAAACACAGCGATGTAGGGGAAGGCATGAGAGGTGCGCAAAAACATGGCAATATAGTGGAAGTTATGGGATGTGAGCTAATACAGGGCGATGAAGGGAAGATATGAAAGGTGCGCGAATGCGCAGCGATATAGGGGATGCTATGGGAGGTGCGTGAATACACAGCGATATAGGGGACGTGATGAGATGTGCATGAAAATGCAGCAAAATTAGTGAAGGTATGAGAGGTGCACGAAAACACAGCGATATACGGGAAGACATGAGAGGTGCGCGAAAACAAGGCAATATAGTGGAAGCTATGAGAGGTGAGCTAAAACTCGGCGATACAGGGGAAGCTATGATAGGTGAGCTAAAATCCGGCGATACAGGGGAAGCTATGAGAGGTGAGAAATAACACAGCGATAAAGGTGAATCTATGGGATGTGCGCGAAATGACAGCGATATAGGGGAAGGTATAAGAGGTGCGCAAGGCACAGCGATATAGGGGAAGGTATGAGATGTGCATGAATACACGGCGATAGTCGGGAAACCATGAGAGGTGTGTGAAAACACAGTGATATAGGGGAAGTTATGAGAGGTGCGCAAAAACAGGGCGATATAGGGGAAGTTATGAGAGGTGCGTGAAAACCCAGCAATATAGGGGACGTTATGAGATGTGCATGAAAACACGGCGATATAGGGGAAGGTATGAGAGGTGCACGAAGGCACAGCGATATAGGACATGCTATGGGAGGTGCGCGAAAACGCAGTGATATAGGGGACGGTATGAGATGTGTATGAAAACACGGCGAAATAGGGGAATGTATGAGAGATGTGCGAGGACACAGCGAGATAGGGGAAAGTATGAGAGGTGCGCGAAAACTTGGCGTTACGGGGAATGCATCAGAGGTGCCAGAAAACACAGCGATGTAGGGGAAGGCATGAGAGGTGTGCAAAACAGGGCTATATAGTGGAAGCTATTCGATGTGCGCTAAAACAGGGCGATGTAGGGGAAGGTATGAGAGGTGCGTGAAAGCACAGCGATATAGAGGACACTATGGGACGTGCGCGAAAACACAGTGATATAGGGGAAGGTATGAGAGATGTGCGAGGACACAGCCAGATAGGGGAAAGTATGAGAGGTGCGCGAGAACTTGGCGTTACAGGGGAATGCATTAGAGGTGCCAGAAAACACAGCGATGTAGTGGAATACATGAGAGGTGCGCGAAAAGAGTGCAATATAGTGGAAGCTATGCGATGTGCACGAAAACAGGGCGATATAGGGGAAGTTATGAGAGGTACGCAAAGGCACAGCAACACAGGGGATGCTATGAGAGGTGCGCGAAAACACCGTGATATAGGGGAAGACATGAGAGGTGCGCAAAAACAGGGCAATATAGTTAAACCTATGGGATGTGCGCGAAACCACGGCGATACAGGGGAATGTATCAGAGGTGTGAGAAAACATAGCGATATAGGGGACGCTATGGGACATGTGCAAATAAACAGTGATATAGGGGAAGGTATGAGAGGTGTCTGAGAACACGGCGATATAGGGGAAATTGTAAGAGGTGCGCGAAAACATGGAAGTACGGGAGAATTTATCAGAGGTGCGAGAAAACACAGCGATATAGGGGAAGTAATGATAGGAGCAAAAACATAGCGATATAGGTGAAGACATGCGAGGTGCGCGAAAATACGGCGATATAGGGGAAGCTATGAGAGGTTAGCAAAAACACGGCGATACAGGGGAAGCTATGAGAGGTGAGCAATAACACAGCGATAAAGGTGAATCTATGCGATGTGCGCGAAAAGACAGCGATATAAGGAAAGGTATGAGAGGTGAGCAAGGCACAGCGATATATGGGATGCAATGGGAATACAGAAATATAGGAGAAGTTATGAGAGGTGCGTGAAAACACAACGACATAGGGGGAGGTATGAGAAGTACAAGAAAATGCATGATATAAGGGAAGGTGTAGGAGGTGCGCGAAAACAGGGCAATATAGGGGAAGGTATGAGTGGTTCAAGAAGACACAGCGATATAGGGGATGCTATGGGAGGTGCGCGAAAACACAGTAATACAGGGGACGGTATGAGATGTTCATAAAAACACGTCGATATAGTGGGAGGTATGAGAGGTGCGCGAAAACACGGCGATATAGGGGAAAGTATGAGATGTGCGCGAAAGCTTGGCGTTACAGGGGAATGCATCAGAGGTGCCAGAAAACACAGCGATGTAGTGGAATACATGAGAGGTGCGCGAAAACAGGGCAATATAGTGGAAGCTATGGGATGTGCACGAAAACAGGACGATATGGGGAAGGTATGAGAGGTGCACAAAAAACACAGCGATATAGGGGACGCAATGGGACGTGCGCAAATACACAAAGATATAGGGGAAGGTATGAGAGGTGTTCGAGAATTCGGCAATATAGGGGAAATTTTAAGAGGTGTGCGAAAACACGACGATACGGGAGAATGTATCAGATGTGCGAGAAAACAGCGCTATAGGGGAAGTATTGAGAGGAGCGAAAACATAGCGATCTAGGTGAAGACATGAGAGGTGCGCGAAAACACAGCAATATAGGGGAAGCTATGAGAGGTGAGTAAAAACACGGCGATACAGGGGAAGCTATGAGAGGTGAGCAATTACACAGCGATAAAGGTGAATCTATGGGATGTGCGTGAATACACAGCGATATAGGGGACGTGATGAGATGTGCATGAAAACGCAACGGTATTAGGGAAGGTATGAGAGGTGCACCAAAACACAGCGATATAGGAGAAGTTATGAGAGGTGTGCGAAATCACAGCGATATGGGGAAGGTATGGGAGGTGCACGAATACACAGCGATATAGGGGACGTTATGAGATGCGCATAAAATCACAGCGATATAGGGGAAGTTATGAGAGGTGCGCAAAAATACAGAAATATAGGAGAAGTTATGAGAGGTGCGTGAAAACACAGCGATATAGGGGACGTGATGAGATGTGCATGAAAATGCAACGAAATTAGTGAAGGTATGAGAGGTGCACGAAAACGCAGCGATACAAGGGAAGGTATAGGAGGTGCACGAAAACTGGGCGATATAGGGGAAGGTATGAGAGATGCACAAAGGCACAGTGATGTAGGGAATGCTATGGGAGGTGCGCGAAAACACAGTAATATAGGGGACGGTATGAGATGTTCATAAAAACACGTCGATATAGGGGGAGGTATGAGATGTGCGCGAAAACACGGCGATATAGGGGAAAGTATGAGATGTGCGCGAAAGCTTGGTGTTACAGGTGAATGCATCAGAGGTGCCAGAAAACACAGCGATGCAGTGGAATACATGAGAGGTGCGCGAAAACAGGGCAATATAGTGGAAGCTATGGGATGTGCACGAAAACAGGACGATATGGGGAAGGTATGAGAGGTGCACAAAAAACACAGCGATATAGGGGACGCAATGGGACGTGCGCAAAAACACAAAGATATAGGGGAAGGTATGAGAGGTGTTCGAGAATTCGGCCATATAGGGGAAATTATGAGAGGTGTGCGAAAACACGGCGATACGGGAGAATGTATCAGATGTGCGAGAAAACAGCGCTATAGGGGAAGTATTGAGAGGAGCAAAAACATAGCGATCTAGGTGAAGACATGAGAGGTGCGCGAAAACACAGCAGTATAGGGGAAGCTATGAGAGGTGAGTAAAAACACGGCGATACAGGGGAAGCTATGAGAGGTGAGCAATTACACAGCGATAAAGGTGAATCTATGGGATGTGCGTGAATACACAGCGATATAGGGGACGTGATGAGATGTGCATGAAAACGCAACGGTGTTAGGGAAGGTATGAGAGGTGCACCAAAACACAGCGATATAGGAGAAGTTATGAGAGGTGTGCGAAATCACAGCGATATGGGGAAGGTATGGGAGGTGCACGAATACACAGCGATATAGGGGACGTTATGAGATGCGCATAAAATCACAGCGACATAGGGGAAGTTATGAGAGGTGCGCAAAAATACAGAAATATAGGAGAAGTTATGAGAGGTGCGTGAAAACACAGCGATATAGGGGACGTGATGAGATGTGCATGAAAATGCAACGAAATTAGTGAAGGTATGAGAGGTGCACGAAAACGCAGCGATACAAGGGAAGGTATAGGAGGTGCACGAAAACTGGGCGATATAGGGGAAGGTATGAGAGATGCACAAAGGCACAGCGATATAGGGGATGCTATGGGAGGTGCACGAATACACGGCAATATAGGGGACGTTATGAGATGTGCATAAAATCATGGCGATATAGGGGAAGTTATGAGGGGTGCGCAAAAGTACAGAAATATAGGAGAAGTTATGAGAGGTGCGTGAAAACACAATGACATAGGGTTAGGTATGAGAGGTACACGAAAATGCAGCGATATAAGGGAAGGTCTAGGAGGTGCGCGAAAACAGGGCAATATAGGGGAAGGTATGAGAGGTGCACGAAGGCACAGTGATATAGGGAATGCAATGGGAGGTGCGTGAATATACAGCGATATAGGGGACGTGATGAGATGTGCATGAAAACGCAGCGATATTAGGGAAAGTATGAGAGCTGCACAAAAACACAGCGATATAGGAGAAGTTATGAGAGGTGTGTGAAAACACAGCGATATAGGGGAAGGTATGAGAGGTGCACGAAAACAGCGATATAGGTGAAGGAATGGGATGTGCGCTAAAACAGGGCGATGTAGGGGAAGGTATGAGAGGTGCGCGATTGCGCAGCGATATAGGGGATGCTATGGGAGGTGCGTGAATACACAGCGGTATAGGGGACGTGATGAGATGTGCATGAAAATGCAACGAAATTAGTGAAGGTATGAGAGGTGCACGAAAACACAGTGATATAGTGGAAGGTGTGAAAGGTGCGCGAAAGCACAGCGATTTGTTGGACGGTTTGAGATGTGCATGAATACACGGCGATAGACGGGAAACCATGAGAGGTGTGCGAATAAACAGCGATATAGGGGAAGTTATGAGAGGTGCGTGAAAACCCAGCGGTATAGTGGACCTTATGAGATGTGCATGAAAACACGGCGATATAGGGGAAGGTATGAGAGGTTAGTGAAGGCACAGCGATATAGGGGATGCTATGGGAGGTGCGCGAAAACACAGTAATATAGGGGACTGTATGAGATGTGCATAAAAACAGGGCAATATAAGGGGAGGTATGAGAGGTGCGCGAAAACAGGGCGAAATAGGGGAAAGTATGAGAGGTGCGCGAAAACTTGGCGTTACAGGGGAATGCATCAGAGGTGCCAGAAAACACAGCGATGTAGTGGAATACATGAGAGGTGCGCGAAAACAGGGCAATACAGTGGAAGCTATGGGATGTGCACGAAAGCAGGACGATATAGGGGAAGGTATGAGAGGTGCACAAAAAACACAGCAATATAGGGGACGCAATGGGACGTGCGCAAAAACACAAAGATATAGGGGAAGGTATGAGAGGAGTGCGAGAATTCGGCGATATGGGGAAATTATGAGAGGTGTGCGAAAACCCGGTGATACGGTAGAATGTATCAGATGTGCAAGAAAACAGCGCTATAGGGGAAGTATTGAGAGGAGCGAAAACATAGCGATCTAGGTGAAGACATGAGAGGTGCGCGAAAACACAGCGATATAGGGGAAGCTATGAGAGGTGAGTAAAAACACGGCGATACAGGGGAAGCTATGAGAGGTGAGCAATTACACAGCGAAAAAGGTGAATCTATGGGATGTGTGCGAAAATACAGCGATATAGGGGAAGCTATGAGAGGTTCGCAAGGCACAGCGATATAGGGGATACTATGGGATGTGCGTGAATACACAGCGATATAGGGGACGTGATGAGATGTGCATGAAAACGCAACGGTATTAGGGAAGGTATGAGAGGTGCTCAAAAACACAGCGATATAGGAGAAGTTATGAGAGGTGTGCGAAAACACAGCGATATAGGAGAAGTTATGAGAGGTGTGCGAAATCACAGCGATATGGGGAAGGTATGGGAGGTGCACGAATACACAGCGATATAGGGGACGTTATGAGATGCGCATAAAATCACAGCGACATAGGGGAAGTTATGAGAGGTGCGCAAAAATACAGAAATATAGGAGAAGTTATGAGAGGTGCGTGAAAACACAGCGATATAGGGGACGTGATGAGATGTGCATGAAAATGCAACGAAATTAGTGAAGGTATGAGAGGTGCACGAAAACGCAGCGATACAAGGGAAGGTATAGGAGGTGCACGAAAACTGGGCGATATAGGGGAAGGTATGAGAGATGCACAAAGGCACAGCGATATAGGGGATGCTATGGGAGGTGCACGAATACACGGCAATATAGGGGACGTTATGAGATGTGCATAAAATCATGGCGATATAGGGGAAGTTATGAGGGGTGCGCAAAAGTACAGAAATATAGGAGAAGTTATGAGAGGTGCGTGAAAACACAATGACATAGGGTTAGGTATGAGAGGTACACGAAAATGCAGCGATATAAGGGAAGGTCTAGGAGGTGCGCGAAAACAGGGCAATATAGGGGAAGGTATGAGAGGTGCACGAAGGCACAGTGATATAGGGAATGCAATGGGAGGTGCGTGAATATACAGCGATATAGGGGACGTGATGAGATGTGCATGAAAACGCAGCGATATTAGGGAAAGTATGAGAGCTGCACAAAAACACAGCGATATAGGAGAAGTTATGAGAGGTGTGTGAAAACACAGCGATATAGGGGAAGGTATGAGAGGTGCACGAAAACAGCGATATAGGTGAAGGAATGGGATGTGCGCTAAAACAGGGCGATGTAGGGGAAGGTATGAGAGGTGCGCGATTGCGCAGCGATATAGGGGATGCTATGGGAGGTGCGTGAATACACAGCGGTATAGGGGACGTGATGAGATGTGCATGAAAATGCAACGAAATTAGTGAAGGTATGAGAGGTGCACGAAAACACAGTGATATAGTGGAAGGTGTGAAAGGTGCGCGAAAGCACAGCGATTTGTTGGACGGTTTGAGATGTGCATGAATACACGGCGATAGACGGGAAACCATGAGAGGTGTGCGAATAAACAGCGATATAGGGGAAGTTATGAGAGGTGCGTGAAAACCCAGCGGTATAGTGGACCTTATGAGATGTGCATGAAAACACGGCGATATAGGGGAAGGTATGAGAGGTTAGTGAAGGCACAGCGATATAGGGGATGCTATGGGAGGTGCGCGAAAACACAGTAATATAGGGGACTGTATGAGATGTGCATAAAAACAGGGCAATATAAGGGGAGGTATGAGAGGTGCGCGAAAACAGGGCGAAATAGGGGAAAGTATGAGAGGTGCGCGAAAACTTGGCGTTACAGGGGAATGCATCAGAGGTGCCAGAAAACACAGCGATGTAGTGGAATACATGAGAGGTGCGCGAAAACAGGGCAATACAGTGGAAGCTATGGGATGTGCACGAAAGCAGGACGATATAGGGGAAGGTATGAGAGGTGCACAAAAAACACAGCGATATAGGGGACGCAATGGGACGTGCGCAAAAACACAAAGATATAGGGGAAGGTATGAGAGGAGTGCGAGAATTCGGCGATATGGGGAAATTATGAGAGGTGTGCGAAAACCCGGTGATACGGTAGAATGTATCAGATGTGCAAGAAAACAGCGCTATAGGGGAAGTATTGAGAGGAGCGAAAACATAGCGATCTAGGTGAAGACATGAGAGGTGCGCGAAAACACAGCGATATAGGGGAAGCTATGAGAGGTGAGTAAAAACACGGCGATACAGGGGAAGCTATGAGAGGTGAGCAATTACACAGCGAAAAAGGTGAATCTATGGGATGTGTGCGAAAATACAGCGATATAGGGGAAGCTATGAGAGGTTCGCAAGGCACAGCGATATAGGGGATACTATGGGATGTGCGCTAATGCACAGCAATATAAGGGATGCTATGGGAGGTGCACGAATACACAGCGATATAGGGGACGTTATGAGATGTGCATAAAATCACGGCGATTTAGGGGAAGTTATTAGAGGTGCGCAAAAATACAGAAATATAGGAGAAGTTATGAAAGGTGTGTGAAAACACAACGACATAGGGGTACGTATGAGAGGTACACGAAAATGCAGCGATATAAGGGAAGGTGTAGGAGGTGCGCGAAAACAGGGCAATATAGGGGAAGGTATGAGAGGTGCACGAATACACAGCGATATAAGGGAAGGTATAGTAGGTGCGCGAAAACAGGGCGATATAGGGGAAGGTATGAGAGGTGTGCAAGCCACAGCGCTACATGGGGAGGTATGAGAGGTGCACGAGAACACAGCGATATAGGCGACGTGATGAGATGTGCATGAAAACGCAGTGATATTAGGGAAGGTATGAGAGGTGCACAAAAACACAGCGATATAGGGGAAGGTATGAAAGGTGCACGATAACGCAGTGATATAAGTGAAGGTATAGGAAGTGCGCGAAAACAGGGCGATATAGGGGAAGGTATGAGAGGTGTACGAAGGCACAGCGATATAGGGGATGCTATGAGAGGTGCTCAAAAACAGGGCAATATAGTGGAACATATGGGATGTGCGCGAAACCACGGCGATACAGGGGAATGTATCAGAGGTGCGGGAAAACACAGCGATATAGGGGACGCTATGGGACATGCGCAAAAAAACAGTGATATAGGGGAAGGTATGAGAGGTGTGCGAGAACACGGCGATATAAGGGAAATTGTAAGAGGTGCGTGAAAACATGGCAATACAGGAGATTGTATCAAAGGTGCGAGAAAACAGCGATATAGGGGAATTAATGATAGGATCGAAAACATAGCGATATAGGTGAAGACATGCGAGTTGTGCGAAAACACGGCGATATAGGGGAAGGTATGAGATGTCCGCAAAAATACATCGATATAGGGGAAGGTATGAGAGCTGCATGAAAACATAGTGATACAGGTGAAGGTATGAGAGGAGCGCGAAAACAGGGCGATATAGGGGAAGTTATGAGAGGTGCGTAAAAACCTAGCGATATAAAGGACGTTATGAGATGTGCATGAAAACACGGCGATATAGGGAAAGGTATGAGAGGTGCGCGAAGGCACAGCGATATAGCAGAAGGTATGAGAGGTGCACGAAAACAGCGATATAGGTGAAGGAATGGGAGGTGCGCGAAAACATGGCGATATAGGGGAAGGTATGAAAGGTGCACGAAAACACTGATATATACACGGGAAGGAATGGGAGGTGCACAAATACACGGCGATATAGGGGACGTTATGAGATGTGCATGAAAACACAGCCATATAGGGGAAGTATTGAGAGGAGCAAAAACATAGCGATCTAGGTGAAGACATGAGAGGCGAGCAAAAACACGGCGATACAGGGGAAGCTATGAGAGGTGAGCAATAACACAGCGACAAAGTTGAATCTATGGGATGTGCGCGAAAAGACAGCGATATAGGGGAAGCTATGAGAGGTGGGCAAGGCACAGCGATATAGGGGAAGCTATGAGAGGTGCGCTAATGCACAGCAATATAAGGGATGCTATGGGAGGTGCGCGAATACACAGCGATATAGGGGACGTTATGAGATGTGCATGAAAACACAGCAATATAAAGGAAGGTATAAGAACTGCGCAAGATACAGTGATATAGGAGAAGTTATGAGAGGTGCTTGAAAACACAGCGATATAAGGGAAGGTATGAGAGGTGAACGAAAACACAGCGATATTGGGGAAGGTATGGGAGGTGCGCGAAAACAGGGTATATAGGGGAAGTTATGAGAGGTGCGCGAAGGCACAGCAATATAGGGGATGCTATGAGAGGTGCGCGAAAACACCGTAATACAGGGGAAGACATGAGAGGTATGCAAAAACAGGGCAATATAGTGAAACCTATGGGATGTGCGCGAAACCACGGCGATACAGGGGAATGTATCAGAGGTGCGAGAAAACACAGCGATATAAGAGACGCTATGGGACATGCGCAAAAAAGCAGTGATATAGGGGAAGGTATGAGAGGTGTGCGAGAACACGGTGATATACGGGAAATTGTAAGAGGTGCGCGAGAACATGGCAATACAGGAGAATGTATCAGATGTACGAGAAAACACAGCGATATAGGGGAAGTAATGATAGGAGCAAAAACATAGCGATATAGGTGAAGACATACGAGGTGCGCGAAAACACGGCGATATAGGGTAAGGTATGAGAGGTGAGCAATAACACAGTGATCAAGGTGAAGCTATGGGATGTGCGCAAAAACAGCGATGTAGGCGAAGCTATGGGAGGTGCGCGAAAACACAGCGATATAGGAGAAGTTAAGAGAGGTTCGTGAAAACTCAGCAATATAGGGGAAGGTAGGAGAGGAGCACGAAAACACAGCGATATCAGGGTAGTTATGGGAGGTGCGCGAAAACAGGGCGATATACAGGAATGCATGAGAGGTGCGCGAAGGCACAGTGATATAGGGGATTCTATGGGTGGTGCGCAAATACACAGTGATATAGGGGATGTTATGAGATGAGCATGAAAACACATCAATATAGGGGAAGATATGAGTTATGCGCAAAAATACATCGATATAGGGGAAGGTATGAGAGGTGCGCGAAAACAGCGATGTAGGTGAAGCTATGGGAGGTGCGCGAAAGCACAGCGATATAGGGGAAGGTATGAGATGTGCATCAATACACGGCGATAGTCCGGAAGCCATGAGAGGTGTGCGAAAACACAGCGATATAGGGGAAGGTATGAGAGCTGCGTGAAAACACAGTGATATTGGGGAAGATATGAGAGGAGCGCGAAAACAGGGCGATATAGGGGTAGTTATGAGAGATGCGTGAAAACCCAGCGACATTGGGGACGTTATGAGATGTGCATGAAAACACGGTGATAATGGGGAAGGTATGAGAGGTGCGCGAAAACACAGCGATATAGGGAAAACTATGAGATGTGCATGAGTACACGGTGATAGTCGGGAAGCCATGAGAAGTGTGCGAAAACACAGCGATATAGGGGAAGGTATGAGAGCAGCGTGAAAACACATTGATATAGGGGAAGGTATGAGAGGAGTGCGAAAACAGGGCGATATAGGGGAAGTTATGAGAGGTGCATGAAAACCTAGCGATATAGGGGACGTTATGAGATGTGCATAAAAACACGGCGATATAGGGGAAGGTATAAGAGGTGCGCGAAGGCACAGCGATATAGGAGAAGTTATGAGAGGTGTGTGAAAACACAGTGATATAGGGGGAGGTATGAGAGGTGCATGAAAACACAGCGATATAGGGGAAGGTATGGGCGGTGCGCAAAACAGGGTGATATAGGGGAAGGTATGAGAGGTGCGCTAAGGCACAGCAATATAAGGGATGCTATGGGAGGTGCGCGAATACACAGCGATATAGGGGACGTTATGAGATGTGCATGAAAACACGGCAATATAGAGGAAGGTATGAGAGCTGTGCAAAAATACAGTGATATAGCAGAAGTTCTGAGAGGTGCTTGAAAACACAGCGATATAAGGGAAGGTATGAGAGGTGCACGAAAACACAGCGATATTGGGGAAGGTATGGCAGGTGCGCGAAGGCACAGCGATATAGGGGATGCTATGAGAGGTGCGCGATAACACCGTAATATAGGGGAACACATGAGAGGTATGCAAAAACAGGGCAATATAGTGGAACCTATGGGATGTGCGCGAAACCACGGCGATACAGGGGAATGTATCAGAGGTGCGAGAAAACAAAGCGATATAGGGGATGCTATGGGACACGCGCAAAAAACAGTGATATAGGGGAAGGTATGAGAGGTGTGTGAGAACAAGGCGATATAGGGGAAATTGTAAGAGGTGCGCAAAAACATGGCAATACAGGAGAATGTATCAGATGTGCGAGAAAACACAGCGATATAGGGGAAGTAATGATAGGAGCGAAAACATAGCGACATAAGTGAAGACATGCGAGGTGCGCGAAAACACAGATAGAGGGTAAGCTATGAGAGGTGAGCTATAACACAGCGATCAAGGTGAAACTATGGGATGTGCGCGAAAACAGCGATGTAGGCGAAGCTATGGGAGGTGCGCCAAAACACAGCGATATAGGTGACGGTATGAGATGTGCATGAATACACGGCGATATTGGGGAATCCATGAGAGGTGCCTGAAAACACAACGATATTGGGGAATGTATGAGAGGTGTGCAAAATCACAGCGATACAGGAGAAGTTAAGAGAGGTGCGCGAAAACACAGCTATATAGGAGACGGAATGAGATGTGCATAAAAACATGGCGATATAGGGGGAGGTATGAGAGGTGCGCGTAAACACAGCGATATAGCGGTAAGTATGAGAGGTGCACGAAAACTTGGCGTTACAGGGGAATGCATTAGAGGTGCCAGAAAACACAGCGATGTAGTGGAATACATGAGAGGTGCGCGAAAAGAGTGCAATATAGTGGAAGCTATGCGATGTGCACGAAAACAGGGCGATATAGGGGAAGTTATGAGAGGTACGCAAAGGCACAGCAACACAGGGGATGCTATGAGAGGTGCGCGAAAACACCGTGATATAGGGGAAGACATGAGAGGTGCGCAAAAACAGGGCAATATAGTTAAACCTATGGGATGTGCGCGAAACCACGGCGATACAGGGGAATGTATCAGAGGTGTGAGAAAACATAGCGATATAGGGGACGCTATGGGACATGTGCAAATAAACAGTGATATAGGGGAAGGTATGAGAGGTGTCTGAGAACACGGCGATATAGGGGAAATTGTAAGAGGTGCGCGAAAACATGGAAGTACGGGAGAATTTATCAGAGGTGCGAGAAAACACAGCGATATAGGGGAAGTAATGATAGGAGCAAAAACATAGCGATATAGGTGAAGACATGCGAGGTGCGCGAAAATACGGCGATATAGGGGAAGCTATGAGAGGTTAGCAAAAACACGGCGATACAGGGGAAGCTATGAGAGGTGAGCAATAACACAGCGATAAAGGTGAATCTATGCGATGTGCGCGAAAAGACAGCGATATAAGGAAAGGTATGAGAGGTGAGCAAGGCACAGCGATATATGGGATGCAATGGGAATACAGAAATATAGGAGAAGTTATGAGAGGTGCGTGAAAACACAACGACATAGGGGGAGGTATGAGAAGTACAAGAAAATGCATGATATAAGGGAAGGTGTAGGAGGTGCGCGAAAACAGGGCAATATAGGGGAAGGTATGAGTGGTTCAAGAAGACACAGCGATATAGGGGATGCTATGGGAGGTGCGCGAAAACACAGTAATACAGGGGACGGTATGAGATGTTCATAAAAACACGTCGATATAGTGGGAGGTATGAGAGGTGCGCGAAAACACGGCGATATAGGGGAAAGTATGAGATGTGCGCGAAAGCTTGGCGTTACAGGGGAATGCATCAGAGGTGCCAGAAAACACAGCGATGTAGTGGAATACATGAGAGGTGCGCGAAAACAGGGCAATATAGTGGAAGATATGGGATGTGCACGAAAACAGGACGATATGGGGAAGGTATGAGAGGTGCACAAAAAACACAGCGATATAGGGGACGCAATGGGACGTGCGCAAATACACAAAGATATAGGGGAAGGTATGAGAGGTGTTCGAGAATTCGGCAATATAGGGGAAATTTTAAGAGGTGTGCGAAAACACGACGATACGGGAGAATGTATCAGATGTGCGAGAAAACAGCGCTATAGGGGAAGTATTGAGAGGAGCGAAAACATAGCGATCTAGGTGAAGACATGAGAGGTGCGCGAAAACACAGCAATATAGGGGAAGCTATGAGAGGTGAGTAAAAACACGGCGATACAGGGGAAGCTATGAGAGGTGAGCAATTACACAGCGATAAAGGTGAATCTATGGGATGTGCGTGAATACACAGCGATATAGGGGACGTGATGAGATGTGCATGAAAACGCAACGGTATTAGGGAAGGTATGAGAGGTGCACCAAAACACAGCGATATAGGAGAAGTTATGAGAGGTGTGCGAAATCACAGCGATATGGGGAAGGTATGGGAGGTGCACGAATACACAGCGATATAGGGGACGTTATGAGATGCGCATAAAATCACAGCGATATAGGGGAAGTTATGAGAGGTGCGCAAATATACAGAAATATAGGAGAAGTTATGAGAGGTGCGTGAAAACACAGCGATATAGGGGACGTGATGAGATGTGCATGAAAATGCAACGAAATTAGTGAAGGTATGAGAAGTGCACGAAAACGCAGCGATACAAGGGAAGGTATAGGAGGTGCACGAAAACTGGGCGATATAGGGGAAGGTATGAGAGATGCACAAAGGCACAGCGATATAGGGGATGCTATGGGAGGTGCGCGAATACACAGCGATATACGGGACGTTATGAGATGTGCATAAAATCATGGCGATATAGGGGAAGTTATGAGGGGTGCGCAAAAGTACAGAAATATAGGAGAAGTTATGAGAGGTGCGTGAAAACACAATGACATAGGGTTAGGTATGAGAGGTACACGAAAATGCAGCGATATAAGGGAAGGTCTAGGAGGTGCGCGAAAACAGGGCAATATAGGGGAAGGTATGAGAGGTGCACGAAGGCACAGTGATATAGGGAATGCAATGGGAGGTGCGTGAATATACAGCGATATAGGGGACGTGATGAGATGTGCATGAAAACGCAGCGATATTAGGGAAAGTATGAGAGCTGCACAAAAACACAGCGATATAGGAGAAGTTATGAGAGGTGTGTGAAAACACAGCGATATAGGGGAAGGTATGAGAGGTGCACGAAAACAGCGATATAGGTGAAGGAATGGGATGTGCGCTAAAACAGGGCGATGTAGGGGAAGGTATGAGAGGTGCGCGATTGCGCAGCGATATAGGGGATGCTATGGGAGGTGCGTGAATACACAGCGGTATAGGGGACGTGATGAGATGTGCATGAAAATGCAACGAAATTAGTGAAGGTATGAGAGGTGCACGAAAACACAGTGATATAGTGGAAGGTGTGAAAGGTGCGCGAAAGCACAGCGATTTGTTGGACGGTTTGAGATGTGCATGAATACACGGCGATAGACGGGAAACCATGAGAGGTGTGCGAATAAACAGCGATATAGGGGAAGTTATGAGAGGTGCGTGAAAACCCAGCGGTATAGTGGACCTTATGAGATGTGCATGAAAACACGGCGATATAGGGGAAGGTATGAGAGGTTAGTGAAGGCACAGCGATATAGGGGATGCTATGGGAGGTGCGCGAAAACACAGTAATATAGGGGACTGTATGAGATGTGCATAAAAACAGGGCAATATAAGGGGAGGTATGAGAGGTGCGCGAAAACAGGGCGAAATAGGGGAAAGTATGAGAGGTGCGCGAAAACTTGGCGTTACAGGGGAATGCATCAGAGGTGCCAGAAAACACAGCGATGTAGTGGAATACATGAGAGGTGCGCGAAAACAGGGCAATACAGTGGAAGCTATGGGATGTGCACGAAAGCAGGACGATATAGGGGAAGGTATGAGAGGTGCACAAAAAACACAGCGATATAGGGGACGCAATGGGACGTGCGCAAAAACACAAAGATATAGGGGAAGGTATGAGAGGAGTGCGAGAATTCGGCGATATGGGGAAATTATGAGAGGTGTGCGAAAACCCGGTGATACGGTAGAATGTATCAGATGTGCAAGAAAACAGCGCTATAGGGGAAGTATTGAGAGGAGCGAAAACATAGCGATCTAGGTGAAGACATGAGAGGTGCGCGAAAACACAGCGATATAGGGGAAGCTATGAGAGGTGAGTAAAAACACGGCGATACAGGGGAAGCTATGAGAGGTGAGCAATTACACAGCGAAAAAGGTGAATCTATGGGATGTGTGCGAAAATACAGCGATATAGGGGAAGCTATGAGAGGTTCGCAAGGCACAGCGATATAGGGGATACTATGGGATGTGCGTGAATACACAGCGATATAGGGGACGTGATGAGATGTGCATGAAAACGCAACGGTATTAGGGAAGGTATGAGAGGTGCTCAAAAATACAGAAATATAGGAGAAGTTATGAAAGGTGCGTGAAAACACAACGACATAGGGGTACGTATGAGAGGTACACGAAAATGCAGCGATATAAGGGAAGGTGTAGGAGGTGCGCGAAAACAGGGCAATATAGGGGAAGGTATGAGAGGTGCACGAATACACAGCGATATAAGGGAAGGTATAGTAGGTGCGCGAAAACAGGGCGATATAGGGGAAGGTATGAGAGGTGTGCAAGGCACAGCGATACATGGGGAGGTATGAGAGGTGCACGAGAACACAGCGATATAGGCGACGTGATGAGATGTGCAGGAAAACGCAGTGATATTAGGGAAGGTATGAGAGGTGCACAAAAACACAGCGATATAGGGGAAGGTATGAAAGGTGCACGATAACGCAGTGATATAAGTGAAGGTATAGGAAGTGCGCGAAAACAGGGCGATATAGGGGAAGGTATGAGAGGTGTACGAAGGCACAGCGATATAGGGGATGCTATGAGAGGTGCTCAAAAACAGGGCAATATAGTGGAACATATGGGATGTGCGCGAAACCACGGCGATACAGGGGAATGTATCAGAGGTGCGGGAAAACACAGCGATATAGGGGACGCTATGGGACATGCGCAAAAAAACAGTGATATAGGGGAAGGTATGAGAGGTGTGCGAGAACACGGCGATATAAGGGAAATTGTAAGAGGTGCGTGAAAACATGGCAATACAGGAGATTGTATCAAAGGTGCGAGAAAACAGCGATATAGGGGAATTAATGATAGGATCGAAAACATAGCGATATAGGTGAAGACATGCGAGTTGTGCGAAAACACGGCGATATAGGGGAAGGTATGAGATGTCCGCAAAAATACATCGATATAGGGGAAGGTATGAGAGCTGCATGAAAACATAGTGATATAGGTGAAGGTATGAGAGGAGCGCGAGAACAGGGCGATATAGGGGAAGTTATGAGAGGTGCGTAAAAACCTAGCGATATAAAGGACGTTATGAGATGTGCATGAAAACACGGCGATATAGGGAAAGGTATGAGAGGTGCGCGAAGGCACAGCGATATAGCAGAAGGTATGAGAGGTGCACGAAAACAGCGATATAGGTGAAGGAATGGGAGGTGCGCGAAAACATGGCGATATAGGGGAAGGTATGAAAGGTGCACGAAAACACTGATATATACACGGGAAGGAATGGGAGGTGCACAAATACACGGCGATATAGGGGACGTTATGAGATGTGCATGAAAACACAGCCATATAGGGGAAGTATTGAGAGGAGCAAAAACATAGCGATCTAGGTGAAGACATGAGAGGCGAGCAAAAACACGGCGATACAGGGGAAGCTATGAGAGGTGAGCAATAACACAGCGACAAAGTTGAATCTATGGGATGTGCGCGAAAAGACAGCGATATAGGGGAAGCTATGAGAGGTGGGCAAGGCACAGCGATATAGGGGAAGCTATGAGAGGTGCGCTAATGCACAGCAATATAAGGGATGCTATGGGAGGTGCGCGAATACACAGCGATATAGGGGACGTTATGAGATGTGCATGAAAACACAGCAATATAAAGGAAGGTATAAGAACTGCGCAAGATACAGTGATATAGGAGAAGTTATGAGAGGTGCTTGAAAACACAGCGATATAAGGGAAGGTATGAGAGGTGAACGAAAACACAGCGATATTGGGGAAGGTATGGGAGGTGCGCGAAAACAGGGTATATAGGGGAAGTTATGAGAGGTGCGCGAAGGCACAGCAATATAGGGGATGCTATGAGAGGTGCGCGAAAACACCGTAATACAGGGGAAGACATGAGAGGTATGCAAAAACAGGGCAATATAGTGAAACCTATGGGATGTGCGCGAAACCACGGCGATACAGGGGAATGTATCAGAGGTGCGAGAAAACACAGCGATATAAGAGACGCTATGGGACATGCGCAAAAAAGCAGTGATATAGGGGAAGGTATGAGAGGTGTGCGAGAACACGGTGATATACGGGAAATTGTAAGAGGTGCGCGAGAACATGGCAATACAGGAGAATGTATCAGATGTACGAGAAAACACAGCGATATAGGGGAAGTAATGATAGGAGCAAAAACATAGCGATATAGGTGAAGACATACGAGGTGCGCGAAAACACGGCGATATAGGGTAAGGTATGAGAGGTGAGCAATAACACAGTGATCAAGGTGAAGCTATGGGATGTGCGCAAAAACAGCGATGTAGGCGAAGCTATGGGAGGTGCGCGAAAACACAGCGATATAGGAGAAGTTAAGAGAGGTTCGTGAAAACTCAGCAATATAGGGGAAGGTAGGAGAGGAGCACGAAAACACAGCGATATCAGGGTAGTTATGGGAGGTGCGCGAAAACAGGGCGATATACAGGAATGCATGAGAGGTGCGCGAAGGCACAGTGATATAGGGGATTCTATGGGTGGTGCGCAAATACACAGTGATATAGGGGATGTTATGAGATGAGCATGAAAACACATCAATATAGGGGAAGATATGAGTTATGCGCAAAAATACATCGATATAGGGGAAGGTATGAGATGTGCATCAATACACGGCGATAGTCCGGAAGCCATGAGAGGTGTGCGAAAACACAGCGATATAGGGGAAGGTATGAGAGCTGCGTGAAAACACAGTGATATTGGGGAAGATATGAGAGGAGCGCGAAAACAGGGCGATATAGGGGTAGTTATGAGAGATGCGTGAAAACCCAGCGACATTGGGGACGTTATGAGATGTGCATGAAAACACGGTGATAATGGGGAAGGTATGAGAGGTGCGCGAAAACACAGCGATATAGGGAAAACTATGAGATGTGCATGAGTACACGGTGATAGTCGGGAAGCCATGAGAAGTGTGCGAAAACACAGCGATATAGGGGAAGGTATGAGAGCAGCGTGAAAACACATTGATATAGGGGAAGGTATGAGAGGAGTGCGAAAACAGGGCGATATAGGGGAAGTTATGAGAGGTGCATGAAAACCTAGCGATATAGGGGACGTTATGAGATGTGCATAAAAACACGGCGATATAGGGGAAGGTATAAGAGGTGCGCGAAGGCACAGCGATATAGGAGAAGTTATGAGAGGTGTGTGAAAACACAGTGATATAGGGGGAGGTATGAGAGGTGCATGAAAACACAGCGATATAGGGGAAGGTATGGGCGGTGCGCAAAACAGGGTGATATAGGGGAAGGTATGAGAGGTGCGCTAAGGCACAGCAATATAAGGGATGCTATGGGAGGTGCGCGAATACACAGCGATATAGGGGACGTTATGAGATGTGCATGAAAACACGGCAATATAGAGGAAGGTATGAGAGCTGTGCAAAAATACAGTGATATAGCAGAAGTTCTGAGAGGTGCTTGAAAACACAGCGATATAAGGGAAGGTATGAGAGGTGCACGAAAACACAGCGATATTGGGGAAGGTATGGCAGGTGCGCGAAGGCACAGCGATATAGGGGATGCTATGAGAGGTGCGCGATAACACCGTAATATAGGGGAACACATGAGAGGTATGCAAAAACAGGGCAATATAGTGGAACCTATGGGATGTGCGCGAAACCACGGCGATACAGGGGAATGTATCAGAGGTGCGAGAAAACAAAGCGATATAGGGGATGCTATGGGACACGCGCAAAAAACAGTGATATAGGGGAAGGTATGAGAGGTGTGTGAGAACAAGGCGATATAGGGGAAATTGTAAGAGGTGCGCAAAAACATGGCAATACAGGAGAATGTATCAGATGTGCGAGAAAACACAGCGATATAGGGGAAGTAATGATAGGAGCGAAAACATAGCGACATAAGTGAAGACATGCGAGGTGCGCGAAAACACAGATAAAGGGTAAGCTATGAGAGGTGAGCTATAACACAGCGATCAAGGTGAAACTATGGGATGTGCGCGAAAACAGCGATGTAGGCGAAGCTATGGGAGGTGCGCCAAAACACAGCGATATAGGTGACGGTATGAGATGTGCATGAATACACGGCGATATTGGGGAATCCATGAGAGGTGCCTGAAAACACAACGATATTGGGGAATGTATGAGAGGTGTGCAAAATCACAGCGATACAGGAGAAGTTAAGAGAGGTGCGCGAAAACACAGCTATATAGGAGACGGAATGAGATGTGCATAAAAACATGGCGATATAGGGGGAGGTATGAGAGGTGCGCGTAAACACAGCGATATAGCGGTAAGTATGAGAGGTGCACGAAAACTTGGCGTTACAGGGGAATGCATCACAGGTGCCAGAAAACACAGCGATGTAGTGGAATACATGAGAGGTGCGCGAAAACAGGGCAATATAGTGGAAGCTATGGGATGTGCACGAAAACAGGGCGATATAGGGGAAGGTATGAGAGGTGCGCGAAAACACAGCGATATAGGGGAAGGTATGAGAGGTGCATCAATACACGGCGATAGTCGGGAAGCCATGAGAGGTGTGCGAAAACACAGCGATATAGGGGAAGGTATGAGTGGAGCGCGAAAGCAGGGCGATACAGGGAAGGTTATGAGAGGTGCGTGAAAACCCAGCGACACTGGGGACGCTATGAGATGCGCATGAAACCACGGTGATATTGGGGAAGGTATGAGAGGTGTGCAAAAACACAGCGATATACGGGAATGCATGAGAGGTGCGCGAAGGCACAGTGATATAGGGAAAGGTATGAGATGTGCATGAGTACACGGCGATAGTCGGGAAGCCACGAGAGGTGTGCGAAAATACAGCGATATAGGGGAAGGTAAGAGATCAGCATGAAAACACATTGATATAGGGGAAGGTATGAGAGGAGTGCGAAAACAGGGCGATATAGGGGAAGTTATGAGAGGTGCG
>NW_027277387.1:0-28729 GCF_030028105.1 Mobula birostris | reverse complement strand
ACCACTAAACTCAGGTGCAGAGACACCGAATGCCCAGTAAACACTGTCAATTTAACCCATGCATCCCCAGGCATACAGATGCCAGGTAATGATGTTTAAAAACGTCATTACCCTCATAGTTACATGCCTCTCATTATCCTGGTCCATGGGAAAACACAAGCCGAGCTTGATCAACTCCGGCTGGGTCATCTCGGGGAGGGTGTTTAATGATGAAAGACCCGAAACACCCCATGATCCGAGGATGCATTACTGATGATGTGTCCCAGTGCACACCCGGTCCATTGAACCAAGTGGTGTCGGACCATGATAATGAAAGGCATGGGCCAGATTCACCTAGCTTCACCACACAAGCCTAAGCCCAATAGCACCTCATACCTCACCACTCAAAACTCTGCAGCCTTACCTATCCCAGTCACACATATACATCCACCAGCCCAACACTCAAACCTAATCCTAAAGTCCAAGGGGGCACACACCCCCACAAACCCTCGGCACATCCCAGAGATCATGCCACACCCCCACAAACCCTAGGCACACCCCGACTAACCCTGGCCACTCCCCCACAAACCCGATTATCTTTGTCAGGAGGGGCAAGATCCAAGAAAGGCAAGTGTTGGATCTGGTTAATGAAGGCGTGGGCCAGATCAAAGTGGCAGGGTCGAGTGAAATTGAATCTCAAGTGAGGAGATCAAAAAGCACAAGAGGGCTGATTTGCCCACTGCCCGCATACTCTCAACCTAACCCTAACCCTAACCCTAACCCTAGCTTCACCACACAAGCCTAAGCCCAATAGCACCTCATACCTCACCACTCCAAACTCTGCAGCCTTACCTATCCCAGTCACACATATACATCCACCACCCCAACACTCAAACCTAATCCTCAAGTCCAAGGGGGCACACACCCCCACAAACCCTCGGCACATCCCAGAGATCATGCCACACCCCCACAAACCCTAGGCACACCCCGACTAACCCTGGCCACTCCCCCACAAACCCGATTACCTTTGTCAGGAGGGGCAAGATCCAAGAAAGGCAAGTGTTGGACCTGGTTAATGAAGGCGTGGGCCAGATCAAAGTGGCAGGGTCGCGTGAAATTGAATCTCAAGTGAGGAGATCAAAAAGCACAAGAGGGCTGATTTGCCCACTGCCCGCATACTCTCAACCTAACCTAACAGTGACACGCTCTTCATTCTCCCGGTCGACAAAATGCCAAGAACAAAGCCCGGATGCCCAAACGGCAAGAGAGAACCAGAAAGTTAAACCCAAGCTGGGTCCACAGAAAACAAGCCACCACTAAACTCAGGTGCAGAGACACCGAATGCCCAGTAAACACTGTCAATTTAACCCATGCATCCCCAGGCATACAGATGCCAGGTAATGATGTTTAAAAACGTCATTACCCTCATAGTTACATGCCTCTCATTATCCTGGTCCATGGGAAAACACAAGCCGAGCTTGATCAACTCCGGCTGGGTCATCTCGGGGAGGGTGTTTAATGATGAAAGACCCGAAACACCCCATGATCCGAGGATGCATTACTGATGATGTGTCCCAGTGCACACCCGGTCCATTGAACCAAGTGGTGTCGGACCATGATAATGAAAGGCATGGGCCAGATTCACCTAGCTTCACCACACAAGCCTAAGCCCAATAGCACCTCATACCTCACCACTCAAAACTCTGCAGCCTTACCTATCCCAGTCACACATATACATCCACCAGCCCAACACTCAAACCTAATCCTAAAGTCCAAGGGGGCACACACCCCCACAAACCCTCGGCACATCCCAGAGATCATGCCACACCCCCACAAACCCTAGGCACACCCCGACTAACCCTGGCCACTCCCCCACAAACCCGATTATCTTTGTCAGGAGGGGCAAGATCCAAGAAAGGCAAGTGTTGGATCTGGTTAATGAAGGCGTGGGCCAGATCAAAGTGGCAGGGTCGAGTGAAATTGAATCTCAAGTGAGGAGATCAAAAAGCACAAGAGGGCTGATTTGCCCACTGCCCGCATACTCTCAACCTAACCCTAACCCTAACCCTAACCCTAGCTTCACCACACAAGCCTAAGCCCAATAGCACCTCATACCTCACCACTCCAAACTCTGCAGCCTTACCTATCCCAGTCACACATATACATCCACCACCCCAACACTCAAACCTAATCCTCAAGTCCAAGGGGGCACACACCCCCACAAACCCTCGGCACATCCCAGAGATCATGCCACACCCCCACAAACCCTAGGCACACCCCGACTAACCCTGGCCACTCCCCCACAAACCCGATTACCTTTGTCAGGAGGGGCAAGATCCAAGAAAGGCAAGTGTTGGACCTGGTTAATGAAGGCGTGGGCCAGATCAAAGTGGCAGGGTCGCGTGAAATTGAATCTCAAGTGAGGAGATCAAAAAGCACAAGAGGGCTGATTTGCCCACTGCCCGCATACTCTCAACCTAACCCTAACCCTAACCCTAACCCTAACCCTAACCCTAACCCTAACCCTAACCCTAACCCTAACCCTAACCCTAACCCTAACCCTAACCCTAACCCTAACCCTAACCCTAACCCTAACCCTAACCCTAACCCTAACCCTAACCCTAACCCTAAACCCTAACCCTAACCCTAACCCTAACCCTAACCCTAACCCTAACCCTAACCCTAACCCTAACCCTAACCCTAAAGACCCGAAACACCCGATGATCCGAGGATGCATTACTGATGATGTGTCCCAGTGCACACCCGGTCCATTGAACCAAGTGGTGTCGGACCACGATAATGAAAGGCATGGGCCAGATTCACCTGGCTTCACCACATGAGCCTAAGCCCAATAGCACCTCATACCTCACCACTCAAAACTCTGCAGCCTTACCTCTCCCAGTCACACATATACATCCACCAGCCCAACACTCAAACCTAATCCTAAAGTCCAAGGGGGCACACACCCCCACAAACCCTCGGCACATCCCAGAGATCATGCCACACCCCCACAAACCCTAGGCACACCCCGACTAACCCTGGCCACTCCCCCACAAACCCGATTACCTTTGGCAGGAGGGGCAAGATCCAAGAAAGGCAAATGTTGGACCTGGTTAATGAAGGCGTGGGCCAGATCAAAGTGGCAGGGTCGCGTGAAATTGAATCTCAAGTGAGGAGATCAAAAAGCACAAGAGGGCTGATTTGCCCACTGCCCGCATACTCTCAACCTAACCTAACAGTGACACGCTCTTCATTCTCCCGGTCGACAAAATGCCAAGAACAAAGCCCAGATGCCCAAACGGCAACAGAGAACCAGAAAGTTAAACCCAAGCTGGGTCCACAGAAAACAAGCCACCACTAAACTCAGGTGCAGAGACACCGAATGCCCAGTAAACACTGTCAATTTAACCCATGCATCCCCAGGCATACAGATGCCAGGTAATGATGTTTAAAAACGGCATTACCCTCATAGTTACATGCCTCTCATTATCCTGTTCCATGGGAAAACACAAGCCGAGCTTGATCAACTCCGGCTGGGTCATCTCGGGGAGGGTGTTTAATGATGAAAGACCCGAAACACCCCATGATCCGAGGATGCATTACTGATGATGTGTCCCAGTGCACACCCGGTCCATTGAACCAAGTGGTGTCGGACCATGATAATGAAAGGCATGGGCCAGATTCACCTGGCTTCACCACTAAGCCCCATAGAACCTCATACCTCACCACTCAAAACTCTGCAGCCTTACCTATCCCAGTCACACATATACATCCACCAGCCCAACACTCAAACCTAATCCTAAAGTCCAAGGGGGCACACACCCCCACAAACCCTCGGCACATCCCAGTGATCATGCCACACCCCCACAAACCCTAGGCACACCCCGACTAACCCTGGCCACTCCCCCACAAACCCGATTACCTTTGGCAGGAGGGGCAAGATCCAAGAAAGGCAAATGTTGGACCTGGTTAATGAAGGCGTGGGCCAGATCAAAGTGGCAGGGTCGCGTGAAATTGAATCTCAAGTGAGGAGATCAAAAAGCACAAGAGGGCTGATTTGCCCACTGCCCGCATACTCTCAACCTAACCTAACAGTGACACGCTCTTCATTCTCCCGGTCGACAAAATGCCAAGAACAAAGCCCAGATGCCCAAACGGCAACAGAGAACCAGAAAGTTAAACCCAAGCTGGGTCCACAGAAAACAAGCCACCACTAAACTCAGGTGCAGAGACACCGAATGCCCAGTAAACACTGTCAATTTAACCCATGCATCCCCAGGCATACAGATGCCAGGTAATGATGTTTAAAAACGGCATTACCCTCATAGTTACATGCCTCTCATTATCCTGTTCCATGGGAAAACACAAGCCGAGCTTGATCAACTCCGGCTGGGTCATCTCGGGGAGGGTGTTTAATGATGAAAGACCCGAAACACCCCATGATCCGAGGATGCATTACTGATGATGTGTCCCAGTGCACACCCGGTCCATTGAACCAAGTGGTGTCGGACCATGATAATGAAAGGCATGGGCCAGATTCACCTGGCTTCACCACTAAGCCCCATAGAACCTCATACCTCACCACTCAAAACTCTGCAGCCTTACCTATCCCAGTCACACATATACATCCACCAGCCCAACACTCAAACCTAATCCTAAAGTCCAAGGGGGCACACACCCCCACAAACCCTCGGCACATCCCAGTGATCATGCCACACCCCCACAAACCCTAGGCACACCCCGACTAACCCTGGCCACTCCCCCACAAACCCGATTACCTTTGGCAGGAGGGGCAAGATCCAAGAAAGGCAAATGTTGGACCTGGTTAATGAAGGCGTGGGCCAGATCAAAGTGGCAGGGTCGCGTGAAATTGAATCTCAAGTGAGGAGATCAAAAAGCACAAGAGGGCTGATTTGCCCACTGCCCGCATACTCTCAACCTAACCTAACAGTGACACGCTCTTCATTCTCCCGGTCGACAAAATGCCAAGAACAAAGCCCAGATGCCCAAACGGCAACAGAGAACCAGAAAGTTAAACCCAAGCTGGGTCCACAGAAAACAAGCCACCACTAAACTCAGGTGCAGAGACACCGAATGCCCAGTAAACACTGTCAATTTAACCCATGCATCCCCAGGCATACAGATGCCAGGTAATGATGTTTAAAAACGGCATTACCCTCATAGTTACATGCCTCTCATTATCCTGTTCCATGGGAAAACACAAGCCGAGCTTGATCAACTCCGGCTGGGTCATCTCGGGGAGGGTGTTTAATGATGAAAGACCCGAAACACCCCATGATCCGAGGATGCATTACTGATGATGTGTCCCAGTGCACACCCGGTCCATTGAACCAAGTGGTGTCGGACCATGATAATGAAAGGCATGGGCCAGATTCACCTGGCTTCACCACTAAGCCCCATAGAACCTCATACCTCACCACTCAAAACTCTGCAGCCTTACCTATCCCAGTCACACATATACATCCACCAGCCCAACACTCAAACCTAATCCTAAAGTCCAAGGGGGCACACACCCCCACAAACCCTCGGCACATCCCAGTGATCATGCCACACCCCCACAAACCCTAGGCACACCCCGACTAACCCTGGCCACTCCCCCACAAACCCGATTACCTTTGGCAGGAGGGGCAAGATCCAAGAAAGGCAAATGTTGGACCTGGTTAATGAAGGCGTGGGCCAGATCAAAGTGGCAGGGTCGCGTGAAATTGAATCTCAAGTGAGGAGATCAAAAAGCACAAGAGGGCTGATTTGCCCACTGCCCGCATACTCTCACCCTGACCCTGACCCTGACCCTGACCCTGACCCTGACCCTAAACCCTAACCCTAACCCTAACCCTAACCCTAACCCTAACCCTAACCCTAACCCTAACCCTAACCCTAAACCCTAACCCTAAACCCTAACCCTAACCCTAACCCTAACCCTAACCCTAACCCTAACCCTAACCCTAACCCTAACCCTAACCCTAACCCTAACCCTAACCCTATATAGAAACTGATAGGGGTATAGAAGCAGTGAGGGATATCCTGCAGAAGAACCCCCAGCTAGAGAGACCAGACGAGGCCTTGGTGGAACTCCTTCACCTCAGCCTGACTAAAAATGACTTTGAATTCAATAATGAATTCTACTTACAAGTCAAGGGCACAGCGATGGGAAAGAAGTTTGCTCCAGCCTATGCCAATATATACATGGCAAAGTGGGAGGAAACAGTTTATCCAAAGTGTCCCAAAAAACCCATGTGTCTCTATAGATACCTGGATGACATCTGGGGAGTGTGGACTCACTCAGAGGTAGAATTGGGGGAATTTATTCAAATCCTAAACACTCATCATCCATCCATTAAGGTTAAGGCCACAACAAATAGGGAGAAAATTGACTTCCTGGACACTACGGTATTTAAACTAGCACCAGAAAACGGCAGCCAGAAACTAGCCACCAAAGTATTCTTTAAAACCACAGACACACACACCCTCCTACACACCGGGAGCCACCATCCCAAACACACCTTTAGGGGCATTGTCAAAGGACAGCTGACCCGGTTTCATCGCATTTGCACCAGGGCAGAGGACTTCCACCAAGCCACTACTATCCTCTTCTCTGCACTTAGACACAGAGGTTACAGCAGACGGAGGCTCAGACACATCAAATCTGACTTTTTAAAAAGTATCACAAATCCCCGACCACGAGACAACACAACACAGAAACTACCCTTGATAACAGGATACAGTGGGATGGCAGTGAACATCCACAAGACAGTCAAAACACAGTTTGAAAATCTACAGGAGGAAGTGGGGACACTGGGACAATACACCATAGTTTCAGCCTTCAAAAGGGGTAGAAACTTAAAAGACATACTAGTCAGTACCAAAGTACGAACAGCGCCAAACTGCGAGGTGGGAAACTGCAGGGCGTGCATATACATCAGAATTTCAAAAAGCATACACAACAGAGCTACAGGAAAGTGGGCTGAGATAGAGCAGAGGATAACTTGCGAACAAAAGAATGTAGTATATGCAATCCAGTGTAAGCAATGCCATATCATATACATAGGGGAGACAGGCAACAGCTTGAGAACCAGACTCACAGGACACCTCAGTAATATCACAAGAGGAAATCAAAACAGACCAGTTAGTAAGCACTTCCTAGAGCATGGAATGTACTCCTTAGCAATCCTGGGCCTGGAAACCAACATAAACTGGTCAAACCTCCAAAGAAAAAGAGCAGAGAGGAGATGGATCGAAAGACTACAGACGCATTCCCCAAACGGCCTAAACGAGGCCTAAAAAACCAGGCCAGCAATATAAAATGTACTCACTGAAGGGCCAACACTGCACCCCGTAAATAAGGTTTTAAAAATTGAGAAAATTAGATAGGGAAGAAGGGGAAGATCCCCTTCAGTCACCCACCCTGAAACAAATTAAGACAGGGGACCATTAAATAGGAAAGGTTCGCCTTACTTTGGAAATAGAGCCTCACAACTAGGCCCCAGAAAAGAACCTAATTCCCCAAGTAGAGAGGAGTAAAATTAGAAATTATAACTCTACAGGAGATAACCACTAGGAAGAACAGACACGTAACGACCGGTTTAATCCAGACACAACACTTGCCCAAACGTCCTAGCTTACCCCAGGGGGAAGAATACATCCCCAGCACATGACCCTGCCCTGAAACCTAACATCTTCAGACCCCATAAACACAGATCCTCTTCTCGCCAGAGGGGCAAACTCACCCCACAACACCAGTTATACCTACGGTCGCCCAGCGGGCCCCCCTCAACCCTACCCCCCAACCTAATCCTAACATCCCGAGGACCACACACCCCAACTAAACCCTAACCCTAATTTCCAAGGGACTGGGCACCCCAACTAAACCGGACGGCACCCCAAATAACCCAAACCACACCACACTAAGGGGCTTATATAATAGCCCTCTGCCCTACCACTAAACCTAACACCTCCAACCCTGCTACACACCCCCATAAACCCAAACCCTCACCCCAGCAAGGGCCCAAATTCCCACTGCCGCATACTTGCATCCTGACCCCAGCCCTGACCCTAACCCTAATTTCCAAGGGATCGTGCACCCCAACTAAACCGGACAGCACCCCAAATAACCCAAACCACACCACACAAAAGGGCTTATATAATAATCCTTTGCCCTACCACTAAACCTAACACCTCCAACCCTGCCACACACCCCCACAAACCCAAACCCTCACCCCATCAAAGGGCCAGATTCACTCGGATCACCAGCAGTTAGCCTCCTATTTCAGCCCTCACATGGCCCTACCCTGAAACCTAACATCTTCACACCCCATAAACATGGGTCCTCTTCTCGCCAGAGGACTAAACTCACCCCACACCACCAGTTATACCTCCCGCTGCCCAGCAGGCCCCCCCCAACCCTACCCCCCAAACCTAATCCTATATTCCAGAGGACCACACACCCCAACTAAACCCTAACCCTAACCCTAATTTCCAATGGACCGCGCACCCCAACTAAACCGGACAGCACCCCAAATAACCCAAACCACACCACACTAAGGGGCTTATATAATAGTCCTTTGCCCTACCACTAAACCTTACACCTCCAACCCTGCTACACACATACTTGCCTTCTAACCCCAGCCCTGGCCCTAACCCTAACCCTAATTTCCAAGGGATCGGTCACCCCAACTAAACCAGACAGCGCCCCAAATAACCCAAACCACACCACACTAAGGGGCTTATATAATAGTCCTTTGCCCTACCACTAAACCTAACACCTCCAACCCTGCTACACACCCCCATAAACCCAAACCCTCACCCCATCAAGGGGCCAAATTTACCCAGTATCACCAGCAGTTAGGCTCCGATTTCAGCCCTCCCCCCTACGGCAAGGGCTACCAAACACCCCCCCCCCCCGCAATACCATTTGCCATCCCACCCCACCGCCGTGAACACTCAACCCCCATTGCCTAACTGTACCCCGGGGCATGTCCCTCCCCACACACCCCTCAATTAGCTACTGCACAGCCCCCAGATCACAGCACCCAGTCCCTATAAGAAAGTCCCCAAACCCAAAACACTATCCATAGGCAAGAACTCCACCATTTCAACTTAAACTCCAGAATGGAGGTTAAAGAGAAGGAAGATCCCAATAAAGGCAAGTCGGGGACCGAGATGATGACAACGTGGGCCAAAAACAAAGTGGCAGGGTGAAGTGATACTGCATCTCCAGTAAGAGATCCACAAACGCTAGAGGGATATTTTGCCCACTGCCCGCATACTCGCATCCTAACCAGAAGTGACACGTCACTCATCATCCTGGTCCTCAAAAGCCAAAGTAAATCCAAGAAGCTATGAAAACAGGCATAGACTATGGAAGTCAAGCCCCAACCCCAACATAAATTAGCCACAAGCTTCTACCCCATTATACCCACAGAACAGTGAACTAACAGGGGAAGCATTAAATTCACAATATAATAATGTAGTCCTAAAAGGGGAAATAGAATGAAATCTAATCTCAACTTTAACTAGATATCAAAGGAGTAGAAATTAAAAATTAGGGACTAAAAGAATGGAGAGGTTCAAGAGGAAATGCACCATTAGCAGATAATTTACCTTAAAGAGGGTTAACAAACAAGGCAGGCCCGTATCATAGCAACAGCCAGAGGGTACAGCAGAAATGGACAAACAGGTTTGATAAAACAATGCAGAGGTCGGGGGGGGGGGGGGGGGGAGACATCTTAAAGGAAGATCATCTCAGTCTTTACAGAATTTCCCCTGAGGAAGCCAAAGAGCACAGGCGAAACTGGACACTCTCCCAGTCGGGAAATACGCTTTATTAAAGGCGATTCGCTGGAGTCGAAATCATTGAACCCAAGACGCAGAACAAGCGGTAAGAACATTAATTAAGTGGACTTTATTTGTAGTTACTGATTATTGTCTTACTTTAACGATGTGGAGGAATAATGGTCGAGAGAGGAGCAGGGGCCTGCTAGCACATGGCAGGCTCCATAGTTACCGTGGTGACTACCGGAACCCCGGCATCCCCAGGGATTCCTTTTCCACCACGGTTAGATTAATATATAAAATAATCCAGACTCTACACCACCTAAGGGTTTTGGAACAAATGAATAGGCCACCGAAGGGGATCACCACCCAGGCACACAGACTGACCAAATTTATTAAGCCGGCGAACCCTTCCCAAGAAACGCTTCGTAAGATTGCTGCAAATGCGGACGCTTGGGCTAGGGCAACACGATTAACCTTGATTGGACATTATCAAAACAGCCTACAAGAATTGGAACTAAAATTAATTGAATCGGATCTGACTGATCGCTTACCAGAAGCCATCGCCAAAGCTATAATCTGGAACAAACGAAATCTAAAAGAAAAATTTCAAATCAAATTGGAGGACGCCCAAAAACACATTTTTGATCTGGTCTCAAGACCTGTGCCAGAACGGCAGGCCGCGGCATACCGGGCCCACGAGGGACCCCACATTTCCAACACAATGACCCCACGGACAGTAGAAACCGCATCCCAGGGGGAAGAGGGCAACAGACCCTCGACTTCCAGGGACGGCTTCTGGGTCAGCCGTGACCGGACCCGCATCACACCCGAGGCCCGGGAAAAGTCCGCCCACACTGCACCCCGTCCGTCGGCGCCGAGTAAAACGAACCTGCGTCCGGTAATTGTGCTGCGAGATTGTCTCAGACCAACAGGCCCGGACACCAACACGTGCAGTGGAAATTCCGGCACCGTCCACCGGAGGGCGCTGGAGCTGGTTAACCCTCTCGACGCCGATGCGGCCCCACCGCCCCTGCCCCTGCCACTGGGACAAAGACGCCGGGTGCGCCCCTCGGAGAGGACACAATCTAACCTGGGAGCACGGGAGCCCCAGCCCGCCATCCCCACGGCTTCACCGCCCCAGGACTCCGAGAAATCGGCACCCCACCCCACACCAGTACAGATGGGCAGACAGACAAGGGGAGCCAGTACACAAGGACCCAGCAAGTCTTCCACCCCAGGGAACCACACAGCCCGAGAGCCGCAGGACAGTGGACATACAGGAGGACAGGTAAGCCCCACTTACAACAGCCAGGAGGGTCAAATAACAAGGCACCCTAACTCTAAACAGAAGAATGTAACTTGGGAACTAAGGCCCCTCAAACCTATACTAATTATAGGGGACTCTAACATTTCCAGGATCAAAAGATGCCCTAATAAGGGTGTTCAATTGGACAGCTTTCCGGGAGCCAAATTCATCCACGCCACTGCTATCCTGGAAAAGTTAGAGCCACAGTTAGAAACTGAGAAGGTTATCCTTTCCTTTGGAATAAACAACAGGTCACACAAACCAGCAACAGCGACTAAACAACTTCAGCAACTCCTGAGAATGGCCAGCATTAAATTCCCCAATGCCAGGATCTGGGTGCCAGAGTTAAACTTTAGCCACAGTCTAACAGAGGCAGAACAAGCAACCCTGGGCCAACTAAATGAGGTTATTAGAACTAAGAATTATATCCCTGCAATCCCAGCGAGGCAGTTTAAGGTAGACACAGACCACATCCATTGGACAGAGAACACAGCCCTGACCATAGTCAAGAAGTGGATGCAGTCTTTAAACTAGAGTGGAGACAAAGCCGAGAGAGGCAGGGTCCACGACTGGGAGAGACGGTCGTGAACCTCTCCCGTACATTCATCCCTACAGAAACCCAGCACAAGGTTCTGAACAGGGGCCTCACTTTTGTACCGACTGCAAAGCTCCATAAGGAGCAGATCGAGGGGGACATGGATAAGTTCTATAGGAGATTGGTACTGGTCGACTTTTTTGGGGAGTCAGAATGTAGCAAGACCCCTTTCACCCCTCCCTCAGACTGGATGCCCAAGAGGAGGTACAGGTCAGAAGCGGTCTTACAATTTGAGAGCACACTGGAGGAGATAATAGAGAGGGAGAGAGAAGTACAGGATAAACCCAATCTAACTAGGAAGGAGAGAGCAGCCCTGAAAGAATTGAGAGAAAATATGGATATTGTTGTCAAACCAGCAGATAAAGGGAGCAGCATAGTTATCATGGACAAACAGCAATACCTATTTGAGGCACACAGACAATTAAACAACACGGAGCACTACACTAAACTAAGGGAACCTATATACTGGGAAACACACACAGAGATCAGGAACATTTTGCGAGAACTAGAGAGGACTAGATACCTCGGGAAGAAGCAAGTGGACTACCTGACAGGCATACAGCCACGAGCAAGGAAGTTCTATATCCTCCCCAAAATACACAAGAGCCCAGACTCATGGACCGTTCCGGGAAGAATACCACCCGGCAGGCCCATCGTGTCAGACTGCAGCAGTGAGTCATACAGGATAGCAGAGTACATTGATGCCTTCCTTAACCCACTATCGCAGAAACACTCCAGTTACATCAAGGACACGTACCACTTTGTCCGGATAGTCAATTCCATGTCAGTGCCCCCTGAGGCCATACTCTTCACCATGGACATTGAAAGCCTGTACACCAATATAGAAACTGATAGGGGTATAGAAGCAGTGAGGGATATCCTGCAGAAGAACCCCCAGCTAGAGAGACCAGACGAGGCCTTGGTGGAACTCCTTCACCTCAGCCTGACTAAAAATGACTTTGAATTCAATAATGAATTCTACTTACAAGTCAAGGGCACAGCGATGGGAAAGAAGTTTGCTCCAGCCTATGCCAATATATACATGGCAAAGTGGGAGGAAACAGTTTATCCAAAGTGTCCCAAAAAACCCATGTGTCTCTATAGATACCTGGATGACATCTGGGGAGTGTGGACTCACTCAGAGGTAGAATTGGGGGAATTTATTCAAATCCTAAACACTCATCATCCATCCATTAAGGTTAAGGCCACAACAAATAGGGAGAAAATTGACTTCCTGGACACTACGGTATTTAAACTAGCACCAGAAAACGGCAGCCAGAAACTAGCCACCAAAGTATTCTTTAAAACCACAGACACACACACCCTCCTACACACCGGGAGCCACCATCCCAAACACACCTTTAGGGGCATTGTCAAAGGACAGCTGACCCGGTTTCATCGCATTTGCACCAGGGCAGAGGACTTCCACCAAGCCACTACTATCCTCTTCTCTGCACTTAGACACAGAGGTTACAGCAGACGGAGGCTCAGACACATCAAATCTGACTTTTTAAAAAGTATCACAAATCCCCGACCACGAGACAACACAACACAGAAACTACCCTTGATAACAGGATACAGTGGGATGGCAGTGAACATCCACAAGACAGTCAAAACACAGTTTGAAAATCTACAGGAGGAAGTGGGGACACTGGGACAATACACCATAGTTTCAGCCTTCAAAAGGGGTAGAAACTTAAAAGACATACTAGTCAGTACCAAAGTACGAACAGCGCCAAACTGCGAGGTGGGAAACTGCAGGGCGTGCATATACATCAGAATTTCAAAAAGCATACACAACAGAGCTACAGGAAAGTGGGCTGAGATAGAGCAGAGGATAACTTGCGAACAAAAGAATGTAGTATATGCAATCCAGTGTAAGCAATGCCATATCATATACATAGGGGAGACAGGCAACAGCTTGAGAACCAGACTCACAGGACACCTCAGTAATATCACAAGAGGAAATCAAAACAGACCAGTTAGTAAGCACTTCCTAGAGCATGGAATGTACTCCTTAGCAATCCTGGGCCTGGAAACCAACATAAACTGGTCAAACCTCCAAAGAAAAAGAGCAGAGAGGAGATGGATCGAAAGACTACAGACGCATTCCCCAAACGGCCTAAACGAGGCCTAAAAAACCAGGCCAGCAATATAAAATGTACTCACTGAAGGGCCAACACTGCACCCCGTAAATAAGGTTTTAAAAATTGAGAAAATTAGATAGGGAAGAAGGGGAAGATCCCCTTCAGTCACCCACCCTGAAACAAATTAAGACAGGGGACCATTAAATAGGAAAGGTTCGCCTTACTTTGGAAATAGAGCCTCACAACTAGGCCCCAGAAAAGAACCTAATTCCCCAAGTAGAGAGGAGTAAAATTAGAAATTATAACTCTACAGGAGATAACCACTAGGAAGAACAGACACGTAACGACCGGTTTAATCCAGACACAACACTTGCCCAAACGTCCTAGCTTACCCCAGGGGGAAGAATACATCCCCAGCACATGACCCTGCCCTGAAACCTAACATCTTCAGACCCCATAAACACAGATCCTCTTCTCGCCAGAGGGGCAAACTCACCCCACAACACCAGTTATACCTACGGTCGCCCAGCGGGCCCCCCTCAACCCTACCCCCCAACCTAATCCTAACATCCCGAGGACCACACACCCCAACTAAACCCTAACCCTAATTTCCAAGGGACTGGGCACCCCAACTAAACCGGACGGCACCCCAAATAACCCAAACCACACCACACTAAGGGGCTTATATAATAGCCCTCTGCCCTACCACTAAACCTAACACCTCCAACCCTGCTACACACCCCCATAAACCCAAACCCTCACCCCAGCAAGGGCCCAAATTCCCACTGCCGCATACTTGCATCCTGACCCCAGCCCTGACCCTAACCCTAATTTCCAAGGGATCGTGCACCCCAACTAAACCGGACAGCACCCCAAATAACCCAAACCACACCACACAAAAGGGCTTATATAATAATCCTTTGCCCTACCACTAAACCTAACACCTCCAACCCTGCCACACACCCCCACAAACCCAAACCCTCACCCCATCAAAGGGCCAGATTCACTCGGATCACCAGCAGTTAGCCTCCTATTTCAGCCCTCACATGGCCCTACCCTGAAACCTAACATCTTCACACCCCATAAACATGGGTCCTCTTCTCGCCAGAGGACTAAACTCACCCCACACCACCAGTTATACCTCCCGCTGCCCAGCAGGCCCCCCCCAACCCTACCCCCCAAACCTAATCCTATATTCCAGAGGACCACACACCCCAACTAAACCCTAACCCTAACCCTAATTTCCAATGGACCGCGCACCCCAACTAAACCGGACAGCACCCCAAATAACCCAAACCACACCACACTAAGGGGCTTATATAATAGTCCTTTGCCCTACCACTAAACCTTACACCTCCAACCCTGCTACACACATACTTGCCTTCTAACCCCAGCCCTGGCCCTAACCCTAACCCTAATTTCCAAGGGATCGGTCACCCCAACTAAACCAGACAGCGCCCCAAATAACCCAAACCACACCACACTAAGGGGCTTATATAATAGTCCTTTGCCCTACCACTAAACCTAACACCTCCAACCCTGCTACACACCCCCATAAACCCAAACCCTCACCCCATCAAGGGGCCAAATTTACCCAGTATCACCAGCAGTTAGGCTCCGATTTCAGCCCTCCCCCCTACGGCAAGGGCTACCAAACACCCCCCCCCCCGCAATACCATTTGCCATCCCACCCCACCGCCGTGAACACTCAACCCCCATTGCCTAACTGTACCCCGGGGCATGTCCCTCCCCACACACCCCTCAATTAGCTACTGCACAGCCCCCAGATCACAGCACCCAGTCCCTATAAGAAAGTCCCCAAACCCAAAACACTATCCATAGGCAAGAACTCCACCATTTCAACTTAAACTCCAGAATGGAGGTTAAAGAGAAGGAAGATCCCAATAAAGGCAAGTCGGGGACCGAGATGATGACAACGTGGGCCAAAAACAAAGTGGCAGGGTGAAGTGATACTGCATCTCCAGTAAGAGATCCACAAACGCTAGAGGGATATTTTGCCCACTGCCCGCATACTCGCATCCTAACCAGAAGTGACACGTCACTCATCATCCTGGTCCTCAAAAGCCAAAGTAAATCCAAGAAGCTATGAAAACAGGCATAGACTATGGAAGTCAAGCCCCAACCCCAACATAAATTAGCCACAAGCTTCTACCCCATTATACCCACAGAACAGTGAACTAACAGGGGAAGCATTAAATTCACAATATAATAATGTAGTCCTAAAAGGGGAAATAGAATGAAATCTAATCTCAACTTTAACTAGATATCAAAGGAGTAGAAATTAAAAATTAGGGACTAAAAGAATGGAGAGGTTCAAGAGGAAATGCACCATTAGCAGATAATTTACCTTAAAGAGGGTTAACAAACAAGGCAGGCCCGTATCATAGCAACAGCCAGAGGGTACAGCAGAAATGGACAAACAGGTTTGATAAAACAATGCAGAGGTCGGGGGGGGGGGGGGGGGGAGACATCTTAAAGGAAGATCATCTCAGTCTTTACAGAATTTCCCCTGAGGAAGCCAAAGAGCACAGGCGAAACTGGACACTCTCCCAGTCGGGAAATACGCTTTATTAAAGGCGATTCGCTGGAGTCGAAATCATTGAACCCAAGACGCAGAACAAGCGGTAAGAACATTAATTAAGTGGACTTTATTTGTAGTTACTGATTATTGTCTTACTTTAACGATGTGGAGGAATAATGGTCGAGAGAGGAGCAGGGGCCTGCTAGCACATGGCAGGCTCCATAGTTACCGTGGTGACTACCGGAACCCCGGCATCCCCAGGGATTCCTTTTCCACCACGGTTAGATTAATATATAAAATAATCCAGACTCTACACCACCTAAGGGTTTTGGAACAAATGAATAGGCCACCGAAGGGGATCACCACCCAGGCACACAGACTGACCAAATTTATTAAGCCGGCGAACCCTTCCCAAGAAACGCTTCGTAAGATTGCTGCAAATGCGGACGCTTGGGCTAGGGCAACACGATTAACCTTGATTGGACATTATCAAAACAGCCTACAAGAATTGGAACTAAAATTAATTGAATCGGATCTGACTGATCGCTTACCAGAAGCCATCGCCAAAGCTATAATCTGGAACAAACGAAATCTAAAAGAAAAATTTCAAATCAAATTGGAGGACGCCCAAAAACACATTTTTGATCTGGTCTCAAGACCTGTGCCAGAACGGCAGGCCGCGGCATACCGGGCCCACGAGGGACCCCACATTTCCAACACAATGACCCCACGGACAGTAGAAACCGCATCCCAGGGGGAAGAGGGCAACAGACCCTCGACTTCCAGGGACGGCTTCTGGGTCAGCCGTGACCGGACCCGCATCACACCCGAGGCCCGGGAAAAGTCCGCCCACACTGCACCCCGTCCGTCGGCGCCGAGTAAAACGAACCTGCGTCCGGTAATTGTGCTGCGAGATTGTCTCAGACCAACAGGCCCGGACACCAACACGTGCAGTGGAAATTCCGGCACCGTCCACCGGAGGGCGCTGGAGCTGGTTAACCCTCTCGACGCCGATGCGGCCCCACCGCCCCTGCCCCTGCCACTGGGACAAAGACGCCGGGTGCGCCCCTCGGAGAGGACACAATCTAACCTGGGAGCACGGGAGCCCCAGCCCGCCATCCCCACGGCTTCACCGCCCCAGGACTCCGAGAAATCGGCACCCCACCCCACACCAGTACAGATGGGCAGACAGACAAGGGGAGCCAGTACACAAGGACCCAGCAAGTCTTCCACCCCAGGGAACCACACAGCCCGAGAGCCGCAGGACAGTGGACATACAGGAGGACAGGTAAGCCCCACTTACAACAGCCAGGAGGGTCAAATAACAAGGCACCCTAACTCTAAACAGAAGAATGTAACTTGGGAACTAAGGCCCCTCAAACCTATACTAATTATAGGGGACTCTAACATTTCCAGGATCAAAAGATGCCCTAATAAGGGTGTTCAATTGGACAGCTTTCCGGGAGCCAAATTCATCCACGCCACTGCTATCCTGGAAAAGTTAGAGCCACAGTTAGAAACTGAGAAGGTTATCCTTTCCTTTGGAATAAACAACAGGTCACACAAACCAGCAACAGCGACTAAACAACTTCAGCAACTCCTGAGAATGGCCAGCATTAAATTCCCCAATGCCAGGATCTGGGTGCCAGAGTTAAACTTTAGCCACAGTCTAACAGAGGCAGAACAAGCAACCCTGGGCCAACTAAATGAGGTTATTAGAACTAAGAATTATATCCCTGCAATCCCAGCGAGGCAGTTTAAGGTAGACACAGACCACATCCATTGGACAGAGAACACAGCCCTGACCATAGTCAAGAAGTGGATGCAGTCTTTAAACTAGAGTGGAGACAAAGCCGAGAGAGGCAGGGTCCACGACTGGGAGAGACGGTCGTGAACCTCTCCCGTACATTCATCCCTACAGAAACCCAGCACAAGGTTCTGAACAGGGGCCTCACTTTTGTACCGACTGCAAAGCTCCATAAGGAGCAGATCGAGGGGGACATGGATAAGTTCTATAGGAGATTGGTACTGGTCGACTTTTTTGGGGAGTCAGAATGTAGCAAGACCCCTTTCACCCCTCCCTCAGACTGGATGCCCAAGAGGAGGTACAGGTCAGAAGCGGTCTTACAATTTGAGAGCACACTGGAGGAGATAATAGAGAGGGAGAGAGAAGTACAGGATAAACCCAATCTAACTAGGAAGGAGAGAGCAGCCCTGAAAGAATTGAGAGAAAATATGGATATTGTTGTCAAACCAGCAGATAAAGGGAGCAGCATAGTTATCATGGACAAACAGCAATACCTATTTGAGGCACACAGACAATTAAACAACACGGAGCACTACACTAAACTAAGGGAACCTATATACTGGGAAACACACACAGAGATCAGGAACATTTTGCGAGAACTAGAGAGGACTAGATACCTCGGGAAGAAGCAAGTGGACTACCTGACAGGCATACAGCCACGAGCAAGGAAGTTCTATATCCTCCCCAAAATACACAAGAGCCCAGACTCATGGACCGTTCCGGGAAGAATACCACCCGGCAGGCCCATCGTGTCAGACTGCAGCAGTGAGTCATACAGGATAGCAGAGTACATTGATGCCTTCCTTAACCCACTATCGCAGAAACACTCCAGTTACATCAAGGACACGTACCACTTTGTCCGGATAGTCAATTCCATGTCAGTGCCCCCTGAGGCCATACTCTTCACCATGGACATTGAAAGCCTGTACACCAATATAGAAACTGATAGGGGTATAGAAGCAGTGAGGGATATCCTGCAGAAGAACCCCCAGCTAGAGAGACCAGACGAGGCCTTGGTGGAACTCCTTCACCTCAGCCTGACTAAAAATGACTTTGAATTCAATAATGAATTCTACTTACAAGTCAAGGGCACAGCGATGGGAAAGAAGTTTGCTCCAGCCTATGCCAATATATACATGGCAAAGTGGGAGGAAACAGTTTATCCAAAGTGTCCCAAAAAACCCATGTGTCTCTATAGATACCTGGATGACATCTGGGGAGTGTGGACTCACTCAGAGGTAGAATTGGGGGAATTTATTCAAATCCTAAACACTCATCATCCATCCATTAAGGTTAAGGCCACAACAAATAGGGAGAAAATTGACTTCCTGGACACTACGGTATTTAAACTAGCACCAGAAAACGGCAGCCAGAAACTAGCCACCAAAGTATTCTTTAAAACCACAGACACACACACCCTCCTACACACCGGGAGCCACCATCCCAAACACACCTTTAGGGGCATTGTCAAAGGACAGCTGACCCGGTTTCATCGCATTTGCACCAGGGCAGAGGACTTCCACCAAGCCACTACTATCCTCTTCTCTGCACTTAGACACAGAGGTTACAGCAGACGGAGGCTCAGACACATCAAATCTGACTTTTTAAAAAGTATCACAAATCCCCGACCACGAGACAACACAACACAGAAACTACCCTTGATAACAGGATACAGTGGGATGGCAGTGAACATCCACAAGACAGTCAAAACACAGTTTGAAAATCTACAGGAGGAAGTGGGGACACTGGGACAATACACCATAGTTTCAGCCTTCAAAAGGGGTAGAAACTTAAAAGACATACTAGTCAGTACCAAAGTACGAACAGCGCCAAACTGCGAGGTGGGAAACTGCAGGGCGTGCATATACATCAGAATTTCAAAAAGCATACACAACAGAGCTACAGGAAAGTGGGCTGAGATAGAGCAGAGGATAACTTGCGAACAAAAGAATGTAGTATATGCAATCCAGTGTAAGCAATGCCATATCATATACATAGGGGAGACAGGCAACAGCTTGAGAACCAGACTCACAGGACACCTCAGTAATATCACAAGAGGAAATCAAAACAGACCAGTTAGTAAGCACTTCCTAGAGCATGGAATGTACTCCTTAGCAATCCTGGGCCTGGAAACCAACATAAACTGGTCAAACCTCCAAAGAAAAAGAGCAGAGAGGAGATGGATCGAAAGACTACAGACGCATTCCCCAAACGGCCTAAACGAGGCCTAAAAAACCAGGCCAGCAATATAAAATGTACTCACTGAAGGGCCAACACTGCACCCCGTAAATAAGGTTTTAAAAATTGAGAAAATTAGATAGGGAAGAAGGGGAAGATCCCCTTCAGTCACCCACCCTGAAACAAATTAAGACAGGGGACCATTAAATAGGAAAGGTTCGCCTTACTTTGGAAATAGAGCCTCACAACTAGGCCCCAGAAAAGAACCTAATTCCCCAAGTAGAGAGGAGTAAAATTAGAAATTATAACTCTACAGGAGATAACCACTAGGAAGAACAGACACGTAACGACCGGTTTAATCCAGACACAACACTTGCCCAAACGTCCTAGCTTACCCCAGGGGGAAGAATACATCCCCAGCACATGACCCTGCCCTGAAACCTAACATCTTCAGACCCCATAAACACAGATCCTCTTCTCGCCAGAGGGGCAAACTCACCCCACAACACCAGTTATACCTACGGTCGCCCAGCGGGCCCCCCTCAACCCTACCCCCCAACCTAATCCTAACATCCCGAGGACCACACACCCCAACTAAACCCTAACCCTAATTTCCAAGGGACTGGGCACCCCAACTAAACCGGACGGCACCCCAAATAACCCAAACCACACCACACTAAGGGGCTTATATAATAGCCCTCTGCCCTACCACTAAACCTAACACCTCCAACCCTGCTACACACCCCCATAAACCCAAACCCTCACCCCAGCAAGGGCCCAAATTCCCACTGCCGCATACTTGCATCCTGACCCCAGCCCTGACCCTAACCCTAATTTCCAAGGGATCGTGCACCCCAACTAAACCGGACAGCACCCCAAATAACCCAAACCACACCACACAAAAGGGCTTATATAATAATCCTTTGCCCTACCACTAAACCTAACACCTCCAACCCTGCCACACACCCCCACAAACCCAAACCCTCACCCCATCAAAGGGCCAGATTCACTCGGATCACCAGCAGTTAGCCTCCTATTTCAGCCCTCACATGGCCCTACCCTGAAACCTAACATCTTCACACCCCATAAACATGGGTCCTCTTCTCGCCAGAGGACTAAACTCACCCCACACCACCAGTTATACCTCCCGCTGCCCAGCAGGCCCCCCCCAACCCTACCCCCCAAACCTAATCCTATATTCCAGAGGACCACACACCCCAACTAAACCCTAACCCTAACCCTAATTTCCAATGGACCGCGCACCCCAACTAAACCGGACAGCACCCCAAATAACCCAAACCACACCACACTAAGGGGCTTATATAATAGTCCTTTGCCCTACCACTAAACCTTACACCTCCAACCCTGCTACACACATACTTGCCTTCTAACCCCAGCCCTGGCCCTAACCCTAACCCTAATTTCCAAGGGATCGGTCACCCCAACTAAACCAGACAGCGCCCCAAATAACCCAAACCACACCACACTAAGGGGCTTATATAATAGTCCTTTGCCCTACCACTAAACCTAACACCTCCAACCCTGCTACACACCCCCATAAACCCAAACCCTCACCCCATCAAGGGGCCAAATTTACCCAGTATCACCAGCAGTTAGGCTCCGATTTCAGCCCTCCCCCCTACGGCAAGGGCTACCAAACACCCCCCCCCCCGCAATACCATTTGCCATCCCACCCCACCGCCGTGAACACTCAACCCCCATTGCCTAACTGTACCCCGGGGCATGTCCCTCCCCACACACCCCTCAATTAGCTACTGCACAGCCCCCAGATCACAGCACCCAGTCCCTATAAGAAAGTCCCCAAACCCAAAACACTATCCATAGGCAAGAACTCCACCATTTCAACTTAAACTCCAGAATGGAGGTTAAAGAGAAGGAAGATCCCAATAAAGGCAAGTCGGGGACCGAGATGATGACAACGTGGGCCAAAAACAAAGTGGCAGGGTGAAGTGATACTGCATCTCCAGTAAGAGATCCACAAACGCTAGAGGGATATTTTGCCCACTGCCCGCATACTCGCATCCTAACCAGAAGTGACACGTCACTCATCATCCTGGTCCTCAAAAGCCAAAGTAAATCCAAGAAGCTATGAAAACAGGCATAGACTATGGAAGTCAAGCCCCAACCCCAACATAAATTAGCCACAAGCTTCTACCCCATTATACCCACAGAACAGTGAACTAACAGGGGAAGCATTAAATTCACAATATAATAATGTAGTCCTAAAAGGGGAAATAGAATGAAATCTAATCTCAACTTTAACTAGATATCAAAGGAGTAGAAATTAAAAATTAGGGACTAAAAGAATGGAGAGGTTCAAGAGGAAATGCACCATTAGCAGATAATTTACCTTAAAGAGGGTTAACAAACAAGGCAGGCCCGTATCATAGCAACAGCCAGAGGGTACAGCAGAAATGGACAAACAGGTTTGATAAAACAATGCAGAGGTCGGGGGGGGGGGGGGGGGGAGACATCTTAAAGGAAGATCATCTCAGTCTTTACAGAATTTCCCCTGAGGAAGCCAAAGAGCACAGGCGAAACTGGACACTCTCCCAGTCGGGAAATACGCTTTATTAAAGGCGATTCGCTGGAGTCGAAATCATTGAACCCAAGACGCAGAACAAGCGGTAAGAACATTAATTAAGTGGACTTTATTTGTAGTTACTGATTATTGTCTTACTTTAACGATGTGGAGGAATAATGGTCGAGAGAGGAGCAGGGGCCTGCTAGCACATGGCAGGCTCCATAGTTACCGTGGTGACTACCGGAACCCCGGCATCCCCAGGGATTCCTTTTCCACCACGGTTAGATTAATATATAAAATAATCCAGACTCTACACCACCTAAGGGTTTTGGAACAAATGAATAGGCCACCGAAGGGGATCACCACCCAGGCACACAGACTGACCAAATTTATTAAGCCGGCGAACCCTTCCCAAGAAACGCTTCGTAAGATTGCTGCAAATGCGGACGCTTGGGCTAGGGCAACACGATTAACCTTGATTGGACATTATCAAAACAGCCTACAAGAATTGGAACTAAAATTAATTGAATCGGATCTGACTGATCGCTTACCAGAAGCCATCGCCAAAGCTATAATCTGGAACAAACGAAATCTAAAAGAAAAATTTCAAATCAAATTGGAGGACGCCCAAAAACACATTTTTGATCTGGTCTCAAGACCTGTGCCAGAACGGCAGGCCGCGGCATACCGGGCCCACGAGGGACCCCACATTTCCAACACAATGACCCCACGGACAGTAGAAACCGCATCCCAGGGGGAAGAGGGCAACAGACCCTCGACTTCCAGGGACGGCTTCTGGGTCAGCCGTGACCGGACCCGCATCACACCCGAGGCCCGGGAAAAGTCCGCCCACACTGCACCCCGTCCGTCGGCGCCGAGTAAAACGAACCTGCGTCCGGTAATTGTGCTGCGAGATTGTCTCAGACCAACAGGCCCGGACACCAACACGTGCAGTGGAAATTCCGGCACCGTCCACCGGAGGGCGCTGGAGCTGGTTAACCCTCTCGACGCCGATGCGGCCCCACCGCCCCTGCCCCTGCCACTGGGACAAAGACGCCGGGTGCGCCCCTCGGAGAGGACACAATCTAACCTGGGAGCACGGGAGCCCCAGCCCGCCATCCCCACGGCTTCACCGCCCCAGGACTCCGAGAAATCGGCACCCCACCCCACACCAGTACAGATGGGCAGACAGACAAGGGGAGCCAGTACACAAGGACCCAGCAAGTCTTCCACCCCAGGGAACCACACAGCCCGAGAGCCGCAGGACAGTGGACATACAGGAGGACAGGTAAGCCCCACTTACAACAGCCAGGAGGGTCAAATAACAAGGCACCCTAACTCTAAACAGAAGAATGTAACTTGGGAACTAAGGCCCCTCAAACCTATACTAATTATAGGGGACTCTAACATTTCCAGGATCAAAAGATGCCCTAATAAGGGTGTTCAATTGGACAGCTTTCCGGGAGCCAAATTCATCCACGCCACTGCTATCCTGGAAAAGTTAGAGCCACAGTTAGAAACTGAGAAGGTTATCCTTTCCTTTGGAATAAACAACAGGTCACACAAACCAGCAACAGCGACTAAACAACTTCAGCAACTCCTGAGAATGGCCAGCATTAAATTCCCCAATGCCAGGATCTGGGTGCCAGAGTTAAACTTTAGCCACAGTCTAACAGAGGCAGAACAAGCAACCCTGGGCCAACTAAATGAGGTTATTAGAACTAAGAATTATATCCCTGCAATCCCAGCGAGGCAGTTTAAGGTAGACACAGACCACATCCATTGGACAGAGAACACAGCCCTGACCATAGTCAAGAAGTGGATGCAGTCTTTAAACTAGAGTGGAGACAAAGCCGAGAGAGGCAGGGTCCACGACTGGGAGAGACGGTCGTGAACCTCTCCCGTACATTCATCCCTACAGAAACCCAGCACAAGGTTCTGAACAGGGGCCTCACTTTTGTACCGACTGCAAAGCTCCATAAGGAGCAGATCGAGGGGGACATGGATAAGTTCTATAGGAGATTGGTACTGGTCGACTTTTTTGGGGAGTCAGAATGTAGCAAGACCCCTTTCACCCCTCCCTCAGACTGGATGCCCAAGAGGAGGTACAGGTCAGAAGCGGTCTTACAATTTGAGAGCACACTGGAGGAGATAATAGAGAGGGAGAGAGAAGTACAGGATAAACCCAATCTAACTAGGAAGGAGAGAGCAGCCCTGAAAGAATTGAGAGAAAATATGGATATTGTTGTCAAACCAGCAGATAAAGGGAGCAGCATAGTTATCATGGACAAACAGCAATACCTATTTGAGGCACACAGACAATTAAACAACACGGAGCACTACACTAAACTAAGGGAACCTATATACTGGGAAACACACACAGAGATCAGGAACATTTTGCGAGAACTAGAGAGGACTAGATACCTCGGGAAGAAGCAAGTGGACTACCTGACAGGCATACAGCCACGAGCAAGGAAGTTCTATATCCTCCCCAAAATACACAAGAGCCCAGACTCATGGACCGTTCCGGGAAGAATACCACCCGGCAGGCCCATCGTGTCAGACTGCAGCAGTGAGTCATACAGGATAGCAGAGTACATTGATGCCTTCCTTAACCCACTATCGCAGAAACACTCCAGTTACATCAAGGACACGTACCACTTTGTCCGGATAGTCAATTCCATGTCAGTGCCCCCTGAGGCCATACTCTTCACCATGGACATTGAAAGCCTGTACACCAATATAGAAACTGATAGGGGTATAGAAGCAGTGAGGGATATCCTGCAGAAGAACCCCCAGCTAGAGAGACCAGACGAGGCCTTGGTGGAACTCCTTCACCTCAGCCTGACTAAAAATGACTTTGAATTCAATAATGAATTCTACTTACAAGTCAAGGGCACAGCGATGGGAAAGAAGTTTGCTCCAGCCTATGCCAATATATACATGGCAAAGTGGGAGGAAACAGTTTATCCAAAGTGTCCCAAAAAACCCATGTGTCTCTATAGATACCTGGATGACATCTGGGGAGTGTGGACTCACTCAGAGGTAGAATTGGGGGAATTTATTCAAATCCTAAACACTCATCATCCATCCATTAAGGTTAAGGCCACAACAAATAGGGAGAAAATTGACTTCCTGGACACTACGGTATTTAAACTAGCACCAGAAAACGGCAGCCAGAAACTAGCCACCAAAGTATTCTTTAAAACCACAGACACACACACCCTCCTACACACCGGGAGCCACCATCCCAAACACACCTTTAGGGGCATTGTCAAAGGACAGCTGACCCGGTTTCATCGCATTTGCACCAGGGCAGAGGACTTCCACCAAGCCACTACTATCCTCTTCTCTGCACTTAGACACAGAGGTTACAGCAGACGGAGGCTCAGACACATCAAATCTGACTTTTTAAAAAGTATCACAAATCCCCGACCACGAGACAACACAACACAGAAACTACCCTTGATAACAGGATACAGTGGGATGGCAGTGAACATCCACAAGACAGTCAAAACACAGTTTGAAAATCTACAGGAGGAAGTGGGGACACTGGGACAATACACCATAGTTTCAGCCTTCAAAAGGGGTAGAAACTTAAAAGACATACTAGTCAGTACCAAAGTACGAACAGCGCCAAACTGCGAGGTGGGAAACTGCAGGGCGTGCATATACATCAGAATTTCAAAAAGCATACACAACAGAGCTACAGGAAAGTGGGCTGAGATAGAGCAGAGGATAACTTGCGAACAAAAGAATGTAGTATATGCAATCCAGTGTAAGCAATGCCATATCATATACATAGGGGAGACAGGCAACAGCTTGAGAACCAGACTCACAGGACACCTCAGTAATATCACAAGAGGAAATCAAAACAGACCAGTTAGTAAGCACTTCCTAGAGCATGGAATGTACTCCTTAGCAATCCTGGGCCTGGAAACCAACATAAACTGGTCAAACCTCCAAAGAAAAAGAGCAGAGAGGAGATGGATCGAAAGACTACAGACGCATTCCCCAAACGGCCTAAACGAGGCCTAAAAAACCAGGCCAGCAATATAAAATGTACTCACTGAAGGGCCAACACTGCACCCCGTAAATAAGGTTTTAAAAATTGAGAAAATTAGATAGGGAAGAAGGGGAAGATCCCCTTCAGTCACCCACCCTGAAACAAATTAAGACAGGGGACCATTAAATAGGAAAGGTTCGCCTTACTTTGGAAATAGAGCCTCACAACTAGGCCCCAGAAAAGAACCTAATTCCCCAAGTAGAGAGGAGTAAAATTAGAAATTATAACTCTACAGGAGATAACCACTAGGAAGAACAGACACGTAACGACCGGTTTAATCCAGACACAACACTTGCCCAAACGTCCTAGCTTACCCCAGGGGGAAGAATACATCCCCAGCACATGACCCTGCCCTGAAACCTAACATCTTCAGACCCCATAAACACAGATCCTCTTCTCGCCAGAGGGGCAAACTCACCCCACAACACCAGTTATACCTACGGTCGCCCAGCGGGCCCCCCTCAACCCTACCCCCCAACCTAATCCTAACATCCCGAGGACCACACACCCCAACTAAACCCTAACCCTAATTTCCAAGGGACTGGGCACCCCAACTAAACCGGACGGCACCCCAAATAACCCAAACCACACCACACTAAGGGGCTTATATAATAGCCCTCTGCCCTACCACTAAACCTAACACCTCCAACCCTGCTACACACCCCCATAAACCCAAACCCTCACCCCAGCAAGGGCCCAAATTCCCACTGCCGCATACTTGCATCCTGACCCCAGCCCTGACCCTAACCCTAATTTCCAAGGGATCGTGCACCCCAACTAAACCGGACAGCACCCCAAATAACCCAAACCACACCACACAAAAGGGCTTATATAATAATCCTTTGCCCTACCACTAAACCTAACACCTCCAACCCTGCCACACACCCCCACAAACCCAAACCCTCACCCCATCAAAGGGCCAGATTCACTCGGATCACCAGCAGTTAGCCTCCTATTTCAGCCCTCACATGGCCCTACCCTGAAACCTAACATCTTCACACCCCATAAACATGGGTCCTCTTCTCGCCAGAGGACTAAACTCACCCCACACCACCAGTTATACCTCCCGCTGCCCAGCAGGCCCCCCCCAACCCTACCCCCCAAACCTAATCCTATATTCCAGAGGACCACACACCCCAACTAAACCCTAACCCTAACCCTAATTTCCAATGGACCGCGCACCCCAACTAAACCGGACAGCACCCCAAATAACCCAAACCACACCACACTAAGGGGCTTATATAATAGTCCTTTGCCCTACCACTAAACCTTACACCTCCAACCCTGCTACACACATACTTGCCTTCTAACCCCAGCCCTGGCCCTAACCCTAACCCTAATTTCCAAGGGATCGGTCACCCCAACTAAACCAGACAGCACCCCAAATAACCCAAACCACACCACACTAAGGGGCTTATATAATAGTCCTTTGCCCTACCACTAAACCTAACACCTCCAACCCTGCTACACACCCCCATAAACCCAAACCCTCACCCCATCAAGGGGCCAAATTTACCCAGTATCACCAGCAGTTAGGCTCCGATTTCAGCCCTCCCCCCTACGGCAAGGGCTACCAAACACCCCCCCCCCCGCAATACCATTTGCCATCCCACCCCACCGCCGTGAACACTCAACCCCCATTGCCTAACTGTACCCCGGGGCATGTCCCTCCCCACACACCCCTCAATTAGCTACTGCACAGCCCCCAGATCACAGCACCCAGTCCCTATAAGAAAGTCCCCAAACCCAAAACACTATCCATAGGCAAGAACTCCACCATTTCAACTTAAACTCCAGAATGGAGGTTAAAGAGAAGGAAGATCCCAATA
>NW_027277386.1:0-28737 GCF_030028105.1 Mobula birostris | reverse complement strand
TGTGTGAGTTGGTCTGATTGGCAGGTGTGTGATCTGTGTGTGAGCTGTGGTGATTGGCGGTTGCGTGATCTGTGTGTGAGTTGTGTCTGATTGGTTCCTGAGTAATCTGTTTCTGATAAGTGGCTGACTGGCGGGTGGGTGATCTTCGTGTGAGATGTGGCTGACTGGCGATTGGGTGATCTGTGTGTGAGTTCTGTCTGATTGGCAGGTGGGTGATCTGTGCGTGAGTTGAGTCTGATTGGCGGGTGGGTGATCTGTGTGTGAGTTGAGTCTGATTGGCGGGTGGGTGATCTGTGTGTGAGTTGTGCCTGACTGGCGGGTGGGTGATCTGTGTGTGAGTTGTGTCTGATGGCGGGTGGGTGATCTGTGTGTGAGTTGTGGCTGACTGGCGGGTGGGTGAACCTTGCGGGAGTTGTGTCTGATTGGCGGGTGGGTGATACGTGTGTGAAGTTGTGGCTGACTGGCGGGTGGGTGATATGTGTGTGAGTTGTGTCTGATTGGCGGGTGGGTGTTCTGTGTCTGAGTTGTGTCTGATTGGCGGGTGTGTGATCTCTGTGTGAGTTGTGGCTGACTGTCGGGTGGGTGATCAGTATGTGAGTTGTGTCTGATTGGCGGGTGGGTGATCTGAGTGTGAGTTGTGTCTGATTGGCGGGTGGGTGATCTGTGTGTGAGTTGTTCCTGACTGCGGGTGGGTAATCTGAGTGTGAGTTGTGTCTGATTGATGGGTGGGTGATCTGTGTGTGAGATGTGTCTGATTGGCAGGGGGGTGATCTGTGTGTGACATGTGTCTGATTGGCAGGTGGGTGATCTGTGTGTGTGTGGTGGCTCACTGGCGGGTGGGTAATCTGTGTGTGAGTTGTGTCTGATTGGCGGGTGGGTGATCTGTGAGTGAGTTGTGTCTGACTGGTGGGTGTGTGATCTGTGTGAGAGTTGTCTCTGATTGGCGGGTGGGTGATCTGTGTGTGAGTTGTGGCTGACTGGCGGGTGTGTGATCCGCGTGTGAGTTGTGTCTGATTGGCGGATGGGTGATCTGTGTGTGAGTTGTGTCTCATTGGCGAGTGGGTGATCTGTGTGTGCATTGTGTCTGATTGGCGGGAGGGTGATCTCTGTGTGAGTGTGTCTGATTGGCGGTTGCGTGATCTGTGTGTGAGTTATGTCTGATTGGCTTCTGGGTAATCTGTGTCTGAGATGTGGCTGACTGGCGATTGGGTGATCTGTGTGTGAGTTGTGTCTGATTGGCGGGTGGGTGATCTATGTGTGAGTTGTGGCTGATTGGCGGATGGGTGATCCGTGTGTGAGTTGTGTCTGATTGGCGGAAGGTGATCTGTGTGTGAGTTGTGGCTGACTGGCGGGTGGGTGATATGTGTGTGAGTTGTGTCTGATTGGCGTGTGGGTGTTCTGTGTTGGATTTGTGTCTGATTGGCGGGTGTGTGATCTCTGTGTGAGTTGTGGCTGACTGTCGGGTGGGTGATCAGTATGTGAGTTGTGTCTCATTGGCGGGTGGGTGATCTCTGTGTGAGTTGTGTCTGATTGGCGGTGGGTGATCTGTGTGTGAGTTGTGTCTGATTGGTGGGTGGGTGATCTGTGTGTGAGATGTCTCTGATTGGCGGGTTGGTGATCTGAATGTGAGTTGTGTCTGACTGGCTGTTGCTGATCTGTGTGTGAGTTGTGGCTGATTGGCAGGTGGGTGATCTGTGTGTGAGTTGTGTCTGATTGGCGGGTGGGTGATCTGTGTGTGAGTTGTGTCTCATTGGTGGGTGGGTGATCTTTGTGTGAGTTGTGTCTGATTGGAGGGTGGGTGATCTGTGTGTGAGTTGTAGCGGACTGGCGGGTGGGTGATCTGTGTGTGAGTTGTGGCTGACTGGCGGGTGGGTGATATGTGTGTGAGTTGTGGCTGACTGGCGGGTGCGTGATCTGTGTGTGAGTTCTGGCTGTTTGGCGTGTGGGTGATCTGTGTGTGAATTCTGTCTGATTGGCTGGTGGGTGATCTGTGTGTGAGTTGGTCTGATTGACGGGTGGGTGATCTGTGTGTGAGCTGTGGCTGACTGGTGGGTGGGTGAACTGTGCGGGAGTTATGTCTGATTGGCGGGTGGGTGATCTGTGTGTGAGTTGTGTCTGATTGACGGGTGGGTGATCTGTGTGTGAGCTGTGTCTGATTGGTTTCTGGGTAATCTGTTTCTGAGAAGTGGCTGACTGGCGGGTGGGTGATCTGCGTGTGAGATGTGGCTGACTGGCGATTGGGTGATCTGTGTGTGAGTTCTGTCTGATTGGCAGGTGGGTGATCTGTGTGTGAGTTGAGTCTGATTGGCGGGTGGGTGATCTGTGTGTGAGTTGTGTCTGATTGGAGGTAGGTGATCTGTGTGTGAGTTGTGGCTGATTGGCGGGTGCGTGATCTGTGTGTGAGTTGTGGCTGACTGGCGGTTGAGTGAAATGTGCGAGAGTTGTGTCTGATTGGCGGGTGGGTGATATGTGTGTGAGTTGTGTCTGATTGGCGGGTGGCTGTTCCGTGTCTGAGTTGTGTCTGATTGGCGGGTGCGTGATCTGTGTGTGAGTTGTGTCTGACTGGCGGGTGTGTGATCAGTGTGTGAGTTGTGCCTGATTGACGGGTGGGTGATCTGAGTGTGAGATGTTTCTCATTGGCGGGTGGGTGATCTGTGTGTAAGTTGTGGCAGACTGGCGGGTGGGTGATCTGTGAGTGAGTTGTGACTTATTGGCGGGTGGGTGATCTGCGTGTGAGTTGTGTGTGATTAGCGGGTGGGTGATCTGTGTGTGAGCTGCGGCTGATTGGCGGGTGGGTGAGCAATGTTTGAGCTGTGGCTGATTGGCGGGTTCGTGATCTGTGTGAGTTGTGTCTGATTGGCGGGTGGGTGATCTGTGTGTGAGTTGTGTCTGATTGACGGGTGGGTGATCTTTGTGTGAGTTGTGTCTGATTGGAGGGTGGGTGATCTGTGTGTGAGTTGTAGCGGACTGGCGGGTGGGTGATCTGTGTGTGAGTTGTGGCTGACTGGCGGGTGGGTGATATGTGTGTGAGTTGTGGCTGTTTGGCGTGTGGGTGATCTGTGTGTGAATTCTGTCTGATTGGCGGGTGGGTGATCTGTGTGTGAGTTGGGTCTGATTGACGGGTGGGTGATCTGTGTGTGAGCTGTGGCTGACTGGTGGGTGGGTGAACTGTGCGGGAGTTATGTCTGATTGGCGGGTGGGTGATCTGTGTGTGAGTTGTGTCTGATTGACGGGTGGGTGATCTGTGTGTGAGCTGTGTCTGATTGGTTTCTGGGTAGTCTGTTTCTGCGAAGTGGCTGACTGGCGGGTGGGTGATCTGCGTGTGAGATGTGGCTGACTGGCGATTGGGTCATCTGTGTGTGAGTTCTGTCTGATTGGCAGGTGGGTGATCTGTGTGTGAGTTGAGTCTGATTGGCGGGTGGGTGATCTGTGTGTGATTTGTGTCTGATTGGAGGTAGGTGATCTGTGTGTGAGTTGTGGCTGATTGGCGGGTGCGTGATCTGTGTGTGAGTTGTGGCTTACTGGCGGTTGAGTGAAATGTGCGAGAGTTGTGTCTGATTGGCGGGTGGGTGATATGTGTGTGAGTTGTGTCTGATTGGCGGGTGGCTGTTCCGTGTCTGAGTTGTGTCTGATTGGCGGGTGCGTGATCTGTGTGTGAGTTGTGGCTGACTGGCGGGTGGGTGATCAGTATGTGAGTTGAGTCTGATTAGCGGGTGGGTGATCTGTGTGTGAGTTGTGTCTGACTGGCGGGTGTGTGATCAGTGTGTGAGTTGTGCCTGATTGACGGGTGGGTGATCTGAGTGTGAGATGTTTCTCATTGGCGGGTGGGTGATCTGTGTGTAAGTTGTGGCAGACTGGCGGGTGGGTGATCTGTGAGTGAGTTGTGACTGATTGGCGGGTGGGTGATCTGCGTGTGAGTTGTGTGTGATTAGCGGGTGGGTGATCTGTGTGTGAGCTGCGGCTGATTGGAGGGTGGCTGAACAATGTTTGAGCTGTGGCTGATTGGCGGGTTGGTGATCTGTGTGAGTTGTGTCTGATTGGCGGGTGGGTGATCTGTGTGTGCGTTGTGTCTGATTGGCGGATGGTTGATCTGTGTGTGAGTTGTGTCTCATTGGCGAGTGGGTGATCTGTGTGTGCGTTGTGTCTGATTGGCGAGAGGGTGATCTGTGTGTGAGTGTGTCTGATTGGCTGGTGTGTGATCTGTGTGTGAGCTGTGGCTGATTGACGGTTGCGTGATCTGTGTGTGAGTTGTGTCTGGTTTCTGGGTAATCTGTTTCTGAGAAGTGGCTGACTGGCGGGTGGGTGATCTGCGTGTGAGATGTGGCTGACTGGCGATTGGGTGATCTGTGTGTGAGTTCTGTCTGATTGGCAGGTGGGTGATCTGTGTGTGAGTTGAGTCTGATTGGCGGGTGGGTGATCCGCGTGTGAGTTGTGCCTGACTGGCGGGTGGGTGATCTGTTTGTGAGTTGTGTCTGATGGGCGGGTGGGTGATCTGTGTGTGAGTTGTGGCTGACTGGCGGGTGGGTGGACTGTGCGGGAGTTGTGTCTGATTGGCGGGTGGGTGATACGTGTGTGAGTTGTGGCTGACTGACGGGAGGCTGATATGTGTGTGAGTTGTGTCTGATTGGCGGGTGGGTGTTCTGTGTCTGAGTTGTGTCTGATTGGCGGGTGTGTGATCTCTGTGTGAGTTGTGGCTGACTGTCGGGTGGGTGATCAGTATGTGAGTTGTGTCTGATTGGCGGGTGGGTGATCTGTGTGTGAGTTGTGCCTGACTGGCGGGTGGGTAATCCGACTGTGAGTTGTGTCTGATGGGTGGGTGGGTGATCTGTGTGTGAGTTGTGGATGACTGGCGGGTGCGTGATCTGTTTGTGAGTTCTGTCTGATTGGCGGGTGGGTGATCTGTGTGTGAGTTTTGTCTGATTGGTGGGTGAGTGATCTGTGTGTGCGTTGTGCCTGACTGGCGGGTGGGTGATCTGTGTGTGAGTTGTGTCTGATTGGTGGGTGGGTGATCTGTGTGTGCGTTGTGCCTGACTGGCGGGTGGGTAATCTGTGTGTGAGTTGTGTCTGATGTGCGGGTGGGTGATATGTGTGTGAGTTGTGGCTGACTGGCGGGTGGGTAATCTGTGAGTGAGTTGTGTCTGATGGGCGGGTGGGTGATCTGTGTGTGAGTTGTGGCTGACTGGCGGGTGGGTGAACTTTGCGGGAGTTGTGTCCGATTGGCGGGTGGGTGATCTGTGTGTGAGTTCTGTCTGATTGGCGGGTGGGTGATCTGTGTGTGAGTTGTGTCTGATTGGCGGGTGGGTGATCTGTGTGTGTGATGTGCCTGACTGGCGGGGGGTAATCTGTGTGTGAGTTGTGGCTGACTGGCGTGTGGGTGAACTGTGCGAGAGTTGTGTCTGATTGGCGGGTGGGTGATATGTGTGTGAGTTGTGTCTGATTGGCGGGTGGCTGTTCCGTGTCTGAGTTGTGTCTGATTGGCGGGTGCGTGATCTGTGTGTGAGTTGTGCTGACTGGCGGGTGGGTGATCAGTATGTGAGTTGAGTCTGATTAGCGGGTGGGTGATCTGTGTGTGAGTTGTGTCTGACTGGCGGGTGTGTGATCTGTGTGTGAGTTGTGTCTGATTGGCGGATGGTTGATCTGTGTGTGAGTTGTGTCTCATTGGCGAGTGGGTGATCTGTGTGTGCGTTGTGTCTGATTGGCGGGAGGGTGATCTGTGTCTGAGTGTGTCTGATTGGCAGGTGTGTGATCTGTGTGTGAGCTGTGGCTGATTGGCGGTTGCGTGATCTGTGTGTGAGTTGTGTCTGATTGGTTTCTGGGTAATCTGTTTCTGAGAAGTGGCTGACTGGCGGGTGGGTGTACTGCGTGTGAGATGTGGCTGACTGGCGATTGGGTGATCTGTGTGTGAGTTCTGTCTGATTGGCAGGTGGGTGATCTGTGTGTGAGTTGAGTCTGATTGGCGGGTGGGTGATGTGTGTGTGAGTTGTGGCTGATTGGCGCGTGTGTGATCTGTGTGTGAGTTGTGGCTGACTGGCGGGTGGGTGATCCGTGTGTGAGTTGTGTCTGATTGGCGGATGGGTGATCTGTGTGTGAGTTGTGTCTCATTGGCGAGTGTGTGATCTGTGTGTGCGTTGTGTCTGATTGGCGGGAGGGTGATCTGTGTGTGAGTGTGTCTGATTGGCAGGTGTGTGATCTGTGTATGAGCTGTGGCTGATTGGCGGTTGCGTGATCTGTGTGTGAGTTGTGTCTGATTGGCGGGTGGGTGATCTATTCGTGAGTTGTGGCTGATTGGCGGATGGGTGATCCGTGTGTGAGTTGTGTCTTATTGGCGGTAGGTGATCTGTGTGTGTGTTGTGTCTGACTGGCGGGTGGGTGATCAGTATGTGAGTTCTGTCTGATTGGCAGGTGGGTGATCTGTGTGTGAGTTGTGTCTGATTGGCGGGTGGGTGATCTGTGTGTGAGTTGTGTCTGATGGGCGGGTGCGTGATCTGTGTGTGAGTTGTGGCTGACTGGCGGGTGGGTGAACTGTGCGGGAGTTGTGACTGACTGGCGGGTGGGTGATATGTGTGTGAGTTGTGTCTGATTGGCGTGTGTGTGTTCTGTGTCTGAGCTGTGTCTGATTGGCGGGTGTGTGATCTCTGTGTGAGTTGTGGCTGACTGTTGGGTGGGTGATCAGTATGTGAGTTGTGTCTGATTGGCGGGTGGGTGATCTGTGTGTGAGTTGTGTCTGACTGGCGGGTGGGTGATCCGTGTGTGAGTTGTGTCTGATTGGCGGATGGGTGATCTGTGTGTGAGTTGTGTCTCATTGGCGAGTGTGTGATCTGTGTGTGCGTTGTGTCTGATTGGCGGGAGGGTGATCTGTGTGTGAGTGTGTCTGATTGGCAGGTGTGTGATCTGTGTATGAGCTGTGGCTGATTGGCGGTTGCGTGATCTGTGTGTGAGTTGTGTCTGATTGGCGGGTGGGTGATCTATTCGTCAGTTGTGGCTGATTGGCGGATGGGTGATCCGTGTGTGAGTTGTGTCTTATTCGCGGTAGGTGATCTGTGTGTGTGTTGTGTCTGACTGGTGGGTGGGTGATCAGTATGTGAGTTCTGTCTGATTGGCAGGTGGGTGATCTGTGTGTGAGTTGTGGCTGATTGGCGGATGGGTGATCCGTGTGTGAGTTGTGTCTGATTGGCGGAAGGTGATCTGTGTGTGAGTTGTGGCTGACTGGCGGGTGGGTGATATGTGTGTGAGTTGTGTCTGATTGGCGTGTGGGTGTTCTGTGTTGGATTTGTGTCTGATTGGCGGGTGTGTGATCTCTGTGTGAGTTGTGGCTGACTGTCGGGTGGGTGATCAGTATGTGAGTTGTGTCTCATTGGCGGGTGGGTGATCTCTGTGTGAGTTGTGTCTGATTGGCGGGTGGGTGATCTGTGTGTGAGTTGTGTCTGATTGGTGGGTGGGTGATCTGTGTGTGAGATGTCTCTGATTGGCGGGTTGGTGATCTGAATGTGAGTTGTGTCTGACTGGCTGTTGCTGATCTGTGTGTGAGTTGTGGCTGATTGGCAGGTGGGTGATCTGTGTGTGAGTTGTGTCTGATTGGCGGGTGGGTGATCTGTGTGTGAGTTGTGTCTCATTGGTGGGTGGGTGATCTTTGTGTGAGTTGTGTCTGATTGGAGGGTGGGTGATCTGTGTGTGAGTTGTAGCGGACTGGCGGGTGGGTGATCTGTGTGTGAGTTGTGGCTGACTGGCGGGTGGGTGATATGTGTGTGAGTTGTGGCTGACTGGCGGGTGCGTGATCTGTGTGTGAGTTCTGGCTGTTTGGCGTGTGGGTGATCTGTGTGTGAATTCTGTCTGATTGGCTGGTGGGTGATCTGTGTGTGAGTTGGGTCTGATTGACGGGTGGGTGATCTGTGTGTGAGCTGTGGCTGACTGGTGGGTGGGTGAACTGTGCGGGAGTTATGTCTGATTGGCGGGTGGGTGATCTGTGTGTGAGTTGTGTCTGATTGACGGGTGGGTGATCTGTGTGTGAGCTGTGTCTGATTGGTTTCTGGGTAATCTGTTTCTGAGAAGTGGCTGACTGGCGGGTGGGTGATCTGCGTGTGAGATGTGGCTGACTGGCGATTGGGTCATCTGTGTGTGAGTTCTGTCTGATTGGCAGGTGGGTGATCTGTGTGTGAGTTGTGTCTGATTGGCGGGTGGGTGATCTGTGTGTGAGTTGTGTCTGATTGGAGGTAGGTGATCTGTGTGTGAGTTGTGGCTGATTGGCGGGTGCGTGATCTGTGTGTGAGTTGTGGCTGACTGGCGGTTGAGTGAAATGTGCGAGAGTTGTGTCTGATTGGCGGGTGGGTGATATGTGTGTGAGTTGTGTCTGATTGGCGGGTGGCTGTTCCGTGTCTGAGTTGTGTCTGATTGGCGGGTGCGTGATCTGTGTGTGAGTTGTGGCTGACTGGCGGGTGGGTGATCAGTATGTGAGTTGAGTCTGATTAGCGGGTGGGTGATCTGTGTGTGAGTTGTGTCTGACTGGCGGGTGTGTGATCAGTGTGTGAGTTGTGCCTGATTGACGGGTGGGTGATCTGAGTGTGAGATGTTTCTCATTGGCGGGTGGGTGATCTGTGTGTAAGTTGTGGCAGACTGGCGGGTGGGTGATCTGTGAGTGAGTTGTGACTTATTGGCGGGTGGGTGATCTGCGTGTGAGTTGTGTGTGATTAGCGGGTGGGTGATCTGTGTGTGAGCTGCGGCTGATTGGCGCGTGGGTGAGCAATGTTTGAGCTGTGGCTGATTGGCGGGTTCGTGATCTGTGTGAGTTGTGTCTGATTGGCGGGTGGGTGATCTGTGTGTGAGTTGTGTCTGATTGACGGGTGGGTGATCTTTGTGTGAGTTGTGTCTGATTGGAGGGTGGGTGATCTGTGTGTGAGTTGTAGCGGACTGGCGGGTGGGTGATCTGTGTGTGAGTTGTGGCTGACTGGCGGGTGGGTGATATGTGTGTGAGTTGTGGCTGACTGGCGGGTGCGTGATCTGTGTGTGAGTTGTGGCTGTTTGGCGTGTGGGTGATCTGTGTGTGAATTCTCTCTGATTGGCGGGTGGGTGATCTGTGTGTGAGTTGGGTCTGATTGACGGGTGGGTGATCTGTGTGTGAGCTGTGGCTGACTGGTGGGTGGGTGAACTGTGCGAGAGTTATGTCTGATTGGCGGGTGGGTGATCTGTGTGTGAGTTGTGTCTGATTGACGGGTGGGTGATCTGTGTGTGAGCTGTGTCTGATTGGTTTCTGGGTAGTCTGTTTCTGCGAAGTGGCTGACTGGCGGGTGGGTGATCTGCGTGTGAGATGTGGCTGACTGGCGATTTGGTCATCTGTGTGTGAGTTCTGTCTGATTGGCAGGTGGGTGATCTGTGTGTGAGTTGAGTCTGATTGGCGGGTGGGTGATCTGTGTGTGATTTGTGTCTGATTGGAGGTAGGTGATCTGTGTGTGAGTTGTGGCTGATTGGCGGGTGCGTGATCTGTGTGTGAGTTGTGGCTTACTGGCGGTTGAGTGAAATGTGCGAGAGTTGTGTCTGATTGGCGGGTGGGTGATATGTGTGTGAGTTGTGTCTGATTGGCGGGTGGCTGTTCCGTGTCTGAGTTGTGTCTGATTGGCGGGTGCGTGATCTGTGTGTGAGTTGTGGCTGACTGGCGGGTGGGTGATCAGTATGTGAGTTGAGTCTGATTAGCGGGTGGGTGATCTGTGTGTGAGTTGTGTCTGACTGGCGGGTGTGTGATCAGTGTGTGAGTTGTGCCTGATTGACGGGTGGGTGATCTGAGTGTGAGATGTTTCTCATTGGCGGGTGGGTGATCTGTGTGTAAGTTGTGGCAGACTGGCGGGTGGGTGATCTGTGAGTGAGTTGTGACTGATTGGCGGGTGGGTGATCTGCGTGTGAGTTGTGTGTGATTAGCGGGTGGGTGATCTGTGTGTGAGCTGCGGCTGATTGGAGGGTGGCTGAACAATGTTTGAGCTGTGGCTGATTGGCGGGTTCGTGATCTGTGTGAGTTGTGTCTGATTGGCGGGTGGGTGATCTGTGTGTGCGTTGTGTCTGATTGGCGGATGGTTGATCTGTGTGTGAGTTGTGTCTCATTGGCGAGTGGGTGATCTGTGTGTGCGTTGTGTCTGATTGGCGAGAGGGTGATCTGTGTGTGAGTGTGTCTGATTGGCAGGTGTGTGATCTGTGTGTGAGCTGTGGCTGATTGACGGTTGCGTGATCTGTGTGTGAGTTGTGTCTGGTTTCTGGGTAATCTGTTTCTGAGAAGTGGCTGACTGGCGGGTGGGTGATCTGCGTGTGAGATGTGGCTGACTGGCGATTGGGTGATCTGTGTGTGAGTTCTGTCTGATTGGCAGGTGGGTGATCTGTGTGTGAGTTGAGTCTGATTGGCGGGTGGGTGATCCGTGTGTGAGTTGTGCCTGACTGGCGGGTGGGTGATCTGTTTGTGAGTTGTGTCTGATGGGCGGGTGGGTGATCTGTGTGTGAGTTGTGGCTGACTGGCGGGTGGGTGGACTGTGCGGGAGTTGTGTCTGATTGGCGGGTGGGTGATACGTGTGTGAGTTGTGGCTGACTGACGGGTGGCTGATATGTGTGTGAGTTGTGTCTGATTGGCGGGTGGGTGTTCTGTGTCTGAGTTGTGTCTGATTGGCGGGTGTGTGATCTCTGTGTGAGTTGTGGCTGACTGTCGGGTGGGTGATCAGTATGTGAGTTGTGTCTGATTGGCGGGTGGGTGATCTGTGTGTGAGTTGTGCCTGACTGGCGGGTGGGTAATCCGACTGTGAGTTGTGTCTGATGGGTGGGTGGGTGATCTGTGTGTGAGTTGTGGATGACTGGCGGGTGCGTGATCTGTTTGTGAGTTCTGTCTGATTGGCGGGTGGGTGATCTGTGTGTGAGTTGTGTCTGATTGGTGGGTGAGTGATCTGTGTGTGCGTTGTGCCTGACTGGCGGGTGGGTGATCTGTGTGTGAGTTGTGTCTGATTGGTGGGTGGGTGATCTGTGTGTGCGTTGTGCCTGACTGGCGGGTGGGTAATCTGTGTGTGAGTTGTGTCTGATGTGCGGGTGGGTGATATGTGTATGAGCTGTGGCTGATTGGCGGTTGCGTGATCTGTGTGTGAGTTGTGTCTGATTGGCGGGTGGGTGATCTATTCGTCAGTTGTGGCTGATTGGCGGATGGGTGATCCGTGTGTGAGTTGTGTCTTATTCGCGGCAGGTGATCTGTGTGTGTGTTGTGTCTGACTGGCGGGTGGGTGATCAGTATGTGAGTTCTGTCTGATTGGCAGGTGGGTGATCTGTGTGTGAGTTGTGGCTGATTGGCGGATGGGTGATCCGTGTGTGAGTTGTGTCTGATTGGCGGAAGGTGATCTGTGTGTGAGTTGTGGCTGACTGGCGGGTGGGTGATATGTGTGTGAGTTGTGTCTGATTGGCGTGTGGGTGTTCTGTGTTGGATTTGTGTCTGATTGGCGGGTGGGTGATCTGAGTGTGAGATGTTTCTCATTGGCGGGTGGGTGATCTGTGTGTAAGTTGTGGCAGACTGGCGGGTGGGTGATCTGTGAGTGAGTTGTGACTGATTGGCGGGTGGGTGATCTGCGTGTGAGTTGTGTGTGATTAGCGGGTGGGTGATCTGTGTGTGAGCTGCGGCTGATTGGAGGGTGGCTGAACAATGCTTGAGCTGTGGCTGATTGGCGGGTTCGTGATCTGTGTGAGTTGTGTCTGATTGGCGGGTGGGTGATCTGTGTGTGCGTTGTGTCTGATTGGCGGATGGTTGATCTGTGTGTGAGTTGTGTCTCATTGGCGAGTGGGTGATCTGTGTGTGCGTTGTGTCTGATTGGCGAGAGGGTGATCTGTGTGTGAGTGTGTCTGATTGGCAGGTGTGTGATCTGTGTGTGAGCTGTGGCTGATTGACGGTTGCGTGATCTGTGTGTGAGTTGTGTCTGGTTTCTGGGTAATCTGTTTCTGAGAAGTGGCTGACTGGCGGGTGGGTGATCTGCGTGTGAGATGTGGCTGACTGGCGATTGGGTGATCTGTGTGTGAGTTCTGTCTGATTGGCAGGTGGGTGATCTGTGTGTGACTTGAGTCTGATTGGCGGGTGGGTGATCCGTGTGTGAGTTGTGCCTGACTGGCGGGTGGGTGATCTGTTTGTGAGTTGTGTCTGATGGGCGGGTGGGTGATCTGTGTGTGAGTTGTGGCTGACTGGCGGGTGGGTGGACTGTGCGGGAGTTGTGTCTGATTGGCGGGTGGGTGATACGTGTGTGAGTTGTGGCTGACTGACGGGTGGCTGATATGTGTGTGAGTTGTGTCTGATTGGCGGGTGGGTGTTCTGTGTCTGAGTTGTGTCTGATTGGCGGGTGTGTGATCTCTGTGTGAGTTGTGGCTGACTGTCGGGTGGGTGATCAGTATGTGAGTTGTGTCTGATTGGCGGGTGGGTGATCTGTGTGTGAGTTGTGCCTGACTGGCGGGTGGGTAATCCGACTGTGAGTTGTGTCTGATGGGTGGGTGGGTGATCTGTGTGTGAGTTGTGGATGACTGGCGGGTGCGTGATCTGTTTGTGAGTTCTGTCTGATTGGCGGGTGGGTGATCTGTGTGTGAGTTGTGTCTGATTGGTGGGTGAGTGATCTGTGTGTGCGTTGTGCCTGACTGGCGGGTGGGTGATCTGTGTGTGAGTTGTGTCTGATTGGTGGGTGGGTGATCTGTGTGTGCGTTGTGCCTGACTGGCGGGTGGGTAATCTGTGTGTGAGTTGTGTCTGATGTGCGGGTGGGTGATATGTGTATGAGCTGTGGCTGATTGGCGGTTGCGTGATCTGTGTGTGAGTTGTGTCTGATTGGCGGGTGGGTGATCTATTCGTCAGTTGTGGCTGATTGGCGGATGGGTGATCCGTGTGTGAGTTGTGTCTTATTCGCGGCAGGTGATCTGTGTGTGTGTTGTGTCTGACTGGCGGGTGGGTGATCAGTATGTGAGTTCTGTCTGATTGGCAGGTGGGTGATCTGTGTGTGAGTTGTGGCTGATTGGCGGATGGGTGATCCGTGTGTGAGTTGTGTCTGATTGGCGGAAGGTGATCTGTGTGTGAGTTGTGGCTGACTGGCGGGTGGGTGATATGTGTGTGAGTTGTGTCTGATTGGCGTGTGGGTGTTCTGTGTTGGATTTGTGTCTGATTGGCGGGTGTGTGATCTCTGTGTGAGTTGTGGCTGACTGTCGGGTGGGTGATCAGTATGTGAGTTGTGTCTCATTGGCGGGTGGGTGATCTCTGTGTGAGTTGTGTCTGATTGGCGGGTGGGTGATCTGTGTGTGAGTTGTGTCTGATTGGTGGGTGGGTGATCTGTGTGTGAGATGTCTCTGATTGGCGGGTTGGTGATCTGAATGTGAGTTGTGTCTGACTGGCTGTTGCTGATCTGTGTGTGAGTTGTGTCTGACTGGCGGGTGTGTGATCAGTGTGTGAGTTGTGCCTGATTGACGGGTGGGTGATCTGAGTGTGAGATGTTTCTCATTGGCGGGTGGGTGATCTGTGTGTAAGTTGTGGCAGACTGGCGGGTGGGTGATCTGTGAGTGAGTTGTGACTTATTGGCGGGTGGGTGATCTGCGTGTGAGTTGTGTGTGATTAGCGGGTGGGTGATCTGTGTGTGAGCTGCGGCTGATTGGCGGGTGGGTGAGCAATGTTTGAGCTGTGGCTGATTGGCGGGTTCGTGATCTGTGTGAGTTGTGTCTGATTGGCGGGTGGGTGATCTGTGTGTGAGTTGTGTCTGATTGACGGGTGGGTGATCTTTGTGTGAGTTGTGTCTGATTGGAGGGTGGGTGATCTGTGTGTGAGTTGTAGCGGACTGGCGGGTGGGTGATCTGTGTGTGAGTTGTGGCTGACTGGCGGGTGGGTGATATGTGTGTGAGTTGTGGCTGACTGGCGGGTGCGTGATCTGTGTGTGAGTTGTGGCTGTTTGGCGTGTGGGTGATCTGTGTGTGAATTCTGTCTGATTGGCGGGTGGGTGATCTGTGTGTGAGTTGGGTCTGATTGACGGGTGGGTGATCTGTGTGTGAGCTGTGGCTGACTGGTGGGTGGGTGAACTGTGCGGGAGTTATGTCTGATTGGAGGGTGGGTGATCTGTGTGTGAGTTGTGTCTGATTGACGGGTGGGTGATCTGTGTGTGAGCTGTGTCTGATTGGTTTCTGGGTAGTCTGTTTCTGCGAAGTGGCTGACTGGCGGGTGGGTGATCTGCGTGTGAGATGTGGCTGACTGGCGATTGGGTCATCTGTGTGTGAGTTCTGTCTGATTGGCAGGTGGGTGATCTGTGTGTGAGTTGAGTCTGATTGGCGGGTGGGTGATCTGTGTGTGATTTGTGTCTGATTGGAGGTAGGTGATCTGTGTGTGAGTTGTGGCTGATTGGCGGGTGCGTGATCTGTGTGTGAGTTGTGGCTTACTGGCGGTTGAGTGAAATGTGCGAGAGTTGTGTCTGATTGGCGGGTGGGTGATATGTGTGTGAGTTGTGTCTGATTGGCGGGTGGCTGTTCCGTGTCTGAGTTGTGTCTGATTGGCGGGTGCGTGATCTGTGTGTGAGTTGTGGCTGACTGGCGGGTGGGTGATCAGTATGTGAGTTGAGTCTTATTAGCGGGTGGGTGATCTGTGTGTGAGTTGTGTCTGACTGGCGGGTGTGTGATCAGTGTGTGAGTTGTGCCTGATTGACGGGTGGGTGATCTGAGTGTGAGATGTTTCTCATTGGCGGGTGGGTGATCTGTGTGTAAGTTGTGGCAGACTGGCGGGTGGGTGATCTGTGAGTGAGTTGTGACTGATTGGCGGGTGGGTGATCTGCGTGTGAGTTGTGTGTGATTAGCGGGTGGGTGATCTGTGTGTGAGCTGCGGCTGATTGGAGGGTGGCTGAACAATGTTTGAGCTGTGGCTGATTGGCGGGTTCGTGATCTGTGTGAGTTGTGTCTGATTGGCGGGTGGGTGATCTGTGTGTGCGTTGTGTCTGATTGGCGGATGGTTGATCTGTGTGTGAGTTGTGTCTCATTGGCGAGTGGGTGATCTGTGTGTGCGTTGTGTCTGATTGGCGAGAGGGTGATCTGTGTGTGAGTGTGTCTGATTGGCAGGTGTGTGATCTGTGTGTGAGCTGTGGCTGATTGACGGTTGCGTGATCTGTGTGTGAGTTGTGTCTGGTTTCTGGGTAATCTGTTTCTGAGAAGTGGCTGACTGGCGGGTGGGTGATCTGCGTGTGAGATGTGGCTGACTGGCGATTGGGTGATCTGTGTGTGAGTTCTGTCTGATTGGCAGGTGGGTGATCTGTGTGTGAGTTGAGTCCGATTGGCGGGTGGGTGATCCGTGTGTGAGTTGTGCCTGACTGGCGGGTGGGTGATCTGTTTGTGAGTTGTGTCTGATGGGCGGGTGGGTGATCTGTGTGTGAGTTGTGGCTGACTGGCGGGTGGGTGGACTGTGCGGGAGTTGTGTCTGATTGGCGGGTGGGTGATACGTGTGTGAGTTGTGGCTGACTGACGGGTGGCTGATATGTGTGTGAGTTGTGTCTGATTGGCGGGTGGGTGTTCTGTGTCTGAGTTGTGTCTGATTGGCGGGTGTGTGATCTCTGTGTGAGTTGTGGCTGACTGTCGGGTGGGTGATCAGTATGTGAGTTGTGTCTGATTGGCGGGTGGGTGATCTGTGTGTGAGTTGTGCCTGACTGGCGGGTGGGTAATCCGACTGTGAGTTGTGTCTGATGGGTGGGTGGGTGATCTGTGTGTGAGTTGTGGATGACTGGCGGGTGCGTGATCTGTTTGTGAGTTCTGTCTGATTGGCGGGTGGGTGATCTGTGTGTGAGTTATGTCTGATTGGTGGGTGAGTGATCTGTGTGTGCGTTGTGCCTGACTGGCGGGTGGGTGATCTGTGTGTGAGTTGTGTCTGATTGGTGGGTGGGTGATCTGTGTGTGCGTTGTGCCTGACTGGCGGGTGGGTAATCTGTGTGTGAGTTGTGTCTGATGTGCGGGTGGGTGATATGTGTGTGAGTTGTGGCTGACTGGCGGGTGGGTAATCTGTGAGTGAGTTGTGTCTGATGGGCGGGTGGGTGATCTGTGTGTGAGTTGTGGCTGACTGGCGGGTGGGTGAACTTTGCGGGAGTTGTGTCCGATTGGCGGGTGGCTGTTCCGTGTCTGAGTTGTGTCTGATTGGCGGGTGCGTGATCTGTGTGTGAGTTGTGCTGACTGGCGGGTGTGTGATCTGTGTGTGAGTTGTGTCTGATTGGCGGATGGTTGATCTGTGTGTGAGTTGTGTCTCATTGGCGAGTGGGTGATCTGTGTGTGCGTTGTGTCTGATTGGCGGGAGGGTGATCTGTGTCTGAGTGTGTCTGATTGGCAGGTGTGTGATCTGTGTGTGAGCTGTGGCTGATTGGCGGTTGCGTGATCTGTGTGTGAGTTGTGTCTGATTGGTTTCTGGGTAATCTGTTTCTGAGAAGTGGCTGACTGGCGGGTGGGTGTACTGCGTGTGAGATGTGGCTGACTGGCGATTGGGTGATCTGTGTGTGAGTTCTGTCTGATTGGCAGGTGGGTGATCTGTGTGTGAGTTGAGTCTGATTGGCGGGTGGGTGATGTGTGTGTGAGTTGTGGCTGATTGGCGCGTGTGTGATCTGTGTGTGAGTTGTGGCTGACTGGCGGGTGGGTGATCCGTGTGTGAGTTGTGTCTGATTGGCGGATGGGTGATCTGTGTGTGAGTTGTGTCTCATTGGCGAGTGTGTGATCTGTGTGTGCGTTGTGTCTGATTGGCGGGAGGGTGATCTGTGTGTGAGTGTGTCTGATTGGCAGGTGTGTGATCTGTGTATGAGCTGTGGCTGATTGGCGGTTGCGTGATCTGTGTGTGAGTTGTGTCTGATTGGCGGGTGGGTGATCTATTCGTGAGTTGTGGCTGATTGGCGGATGGGTGATCCGTGTGTGAGTTGTGTCTTATTGGCGGTAGGTGATCTGTGTGTGTGTTGTGTCTGACTGGCGGGTGGGTGATCAGTATGTGAGTTCTGTCTGATTGGCAGGTGGGTGATCTGTGTGTGAGTTGTGTCTGATTGGCGGGTAGGTGATCTGTGTGTGAGTTGTGCCTGACTGGCGGGTGGGTAATCTGTGTGTGAGTAGTGTCTGATGGGCGGGTGCGTGATCTGTGTGTGAGTTGTGGCTGACTGGCGGGTGGGTGAACTGTGCGGGAGTTGTGTCTGATTGGCGGGTGGGTGATCTGTGTGTGAGTTGTGACTGACTGGCGGGTGGGTGATATGTGTGTGAGTTGTGTCTGATTGGCGTGTGTGTGTTCTGTGTCTGAGCTGTGTCTGATTGGCGGGTGTGTGATCTCTGTGTGAGTTGTGGCTGACTGTTGGGTGGGTGATCAGTATGTGAGTTGTGTCTGATTGGCGGGTGGGTGATCTGTGTGTGAGTTGTGTCTGATTGGCGGGTGAGTGATCTGTGTGTGAGTTGTGGCTGACTGGCGGGTGGGTGAACTGTGTGTGAGTTGTGGCTGACTGGCGGGCGCGTGATCTGTGTGTGAGTTGTGGCTGATTGGCGTGTGGGTGATCTGTGTGTGAGTTCTGTCTGATTGGCTGTTGGGTGATCTGTGTGTGAGTTGTGTCTGATTGACGGGTGGGTGATCTGTGTGTGAGTTTTGTCTGATTGGCGGGTGGGTGATCTGTGTGTGTGTTGTGCCTGACTGGCGGGTGGGTAATCTGTGTGTGAGTTGTGTCTGATGGGCGGGTGAGTGATCTGTGTGTGAGTTGTGGCTGACTGGCGGGTGGGTGAACTGTGCGGGAGTTATGTCTGTTTGGCGGGTGGGTGATCTGTGTGTGAGTTGTGTCTGATTGACGGGTGGGTGATCTGTGTGTGAGTTGTGTCTGATTGGCGGGTGGGTGATCTGTGTGTGAGTTGTGTCTGACTGGCAGGTGGGTGATCTGAGTGTGAGTTGTGTCTGATTGGCGGGAGGGTGATCTGTGTGTGAGATGTGTCTGATTGGCGGGTTGGTGATCTGAGTGTGAGTTGTGTCTGACTGGCGGTTGGTGATCTGTGTGTGAGTTGTGGCTGATTGGCAGGTGGGTTATCTGTGTGTGAGTTGTGCCTGACTGGCGGGTGGGTAATCTGTGTGTGAGTTGTGTCTGATGGGCGGGTGGGTGATCTGTGTGTGAGTTGTGGTTGACTGGCGGGTGGGTGAATTGTGCGAGAGTTGTGTCTGATTGGCGGGTGGGTGGTACGTGTGTGAGTTGTGGCTGACTGGGGGGTGGGTGATATGTGTGTGAGTTGTGTCTGATTCGCGGGTGGGTGTTCCGTGTCTGAGTTGTGTCTGATTGGCGGGTGCGTGATCTGTGTGTGAGTTGTGGCTGACTGGCGGGTGCCTGATCAGTATGTGAGTTGTGTCTGATTGGCGGGTGGGTGATCTGTGTGTGAGTTGTGGCTGATTGGCGGGTGGGTGATCTGTGTGTGAGTTGTTTCTGATGGCCGGGTGGGTGATCTGTCTGTGAGTTGTGGGTGATTGGCGGCAGGGTGATCTGTGTTTGAGCTCTGTCTGACTGGCGGGTGTGTGATCTGCGTGTGAGTTGTGTCTGACTGACGGGTGGGTGATCTGAGTGTGAGATGTTTCTCATTGGCGGGTGGGTGATCTGTGTGTAAGTTGTGGCTGACTGGCGTGTGGGTGATCTGTTTGTGAGTTCTGTCTGATTGGCAGGTGGGTGATCTGTGTGTGAGTTGTGTCTGATTAGCGGGTGGGTGATCTGTGTGTGAGTTGTGTCTGACTGGCGGGTGTGTGATCAGTGTGTGAGTTGTGCCTGATTGACGGGTGGGTGATCTGAGTGTGAGATGTTTCTCATTGGCGGGTGGGTGATCTGTGTGTAAGTTGTGGCAGACTGGCGGGTGGGTGATCTGTGAGTGAGTTGTGACTTATTGGCGGGTGGGTGATCTGCGTGTGAGTTGTGTGTGATTAGCGGGTGGGTGATCTGTGTGTGAGCTGCGGCTGATTGGCGGGTGGGTGAGCAATGTTTGAGCTGTGGCTGATTGGCGGGTTCGTGATCTGTGTGAGTTGTGTCTGATTGGCGGGTGGGTGATCTGTGTGTGAGTTGCGTCTGATTGACGGGTGGGTGATCTTTGTGTGAGTTGTGTCTGATTGGAGGGTGGGTGATCTGTGTGTGAGTTGTAGCGGACTGGCGGGTGGGTGATCTGTGTGTGAGTTGTGGCTGACTGGCGGGTGGGTGATATGTGTGTGAGTTGTGGCTGACTGGCGGGTGCGTGATCTGTGTGTGAGTTGTGGCTGTTTGGCGTGTGGGTGATCTGTGTGTGAATTCTGTCTGATTGGCGGGTGGGTGATCTGTGTGTGAGTTGGGTCTGATTGACGGGTGGGTGATCTGTGTGTGAGCTGTGGCTGACTGGTGGGTGGGTGAACTGTGCGGGAGTTATGTCTGATTGGCGGGTGGGTGATCTGTGTGTGAGTTGTGTCTGATTGACGGGTGGGTGATCTGTGTGTGAGCTGTGTCTGATTGGTTTCTGGGTAGTCTGTTTCTGCGAAGTGGCTGACTGGCGGGTGGGTGATCTGCGTGTGAGATGTGGCTGACTGGCGATTGGGTCATCTGTGTGTGAGTTCTGTCTGATTGGCAGGTGGGTGATCTGTGTGTGAGTTGAGTCTGATTGGCGGGTGGGTGATCTGTGTGTGATTTGTGTCTGATTGGAGGTAGGTGATCTGTGTGTGAGTTGTGGCTGATTGGCGGGTGCGTGATCTGTGTGTGAGTTGTGGCTTACTGGCGGTTGAGTGAAATGTGCGAGAGTTGTGTCTGATTGGCGGGTGGGTGATATGTGTGTGAGTTGTGTCTGATTGGCGGGTGGCTGTTCCGTGTCTGAGTTGTGTCTGATTGGCGGGTGCGTGATCTGTGTGTGAGTTGTGGCTGACTGGCGGGTGGGTGATCAGTATGTGAGTTGAGTCTGATTAGCGGGTGGGTGATCTGTGTGTGAGTTGTGTCTGACTGGCGGGTGTGTGATCAGTGTGTGAGTTGTGCCTGATTGACGGGTGGGTGATCTGAGTGTGAGATGTTTCTCATTGGCGGGTGGGTGATCTGTGTGTAAGTTGTGGCAGACTGGCGGGTGGGTGATCTGTGAGTGAGTTGTGACTGATTGGCGGGTGGGTGATCTGCGTGTGAGTTGTGTGTGATTAGCGGGTGGGTGATCTGTGTGTGAGCTGCGGCTGATTGGAGGGTGGCTGAACAATGTTAGAGCTGTGGCTGATTGGCGGGTTCGTGATCTGTGTGAGTTGTGTCTGATTGGCGGGTGGGTGATCTGTGTGTGCGTTGTGTCTGATTGGCGGATGGTTGATCTGTGTGTGAGTTGTGTCTCATTGGCGAGTGGGTGATCTGTGTGTGCGTTGTGTCTGATTGGCGAGAGGGTGATCTGTGTGTGAGTGTGTCTGATTGGCAGGTGTGTGATCTGTGTGTGAGCTGTGGCTGATTGACGGTTGCGTGATCTGTGTGTGAGTTGTGTCTGGTTTCTGGGTAATCTGTTTCTGAGAAGTGGCTGACTGGCGGGTGGGTGATCTGCGTGTGAGATGTGGCTGACTGGCGATTGGGTGATCTGTGTGTGAGTTCTGTCTGATTGGCAGGTGGGTGATCTGTGTGTGAGTTGAGTCTGATTGGCGGGTGGGTGATCCGTGTGTGAGTTGTGCCTGACTGGCGGGTGGGTGATCTGTTTGTGAGTTGTGTCTGATGGGCGGGTGGGTGATCTGTGTGTGAGTTGTGGCTGACTGGCGGGTGGGTGGACTGTGCGGGAGTTGTGTCTGATTGGCGGGTGGGTGATACGTGTGTGAGTTGTGGCTGACTGATGGGTGGCTGATATGTGTGTGAGTTGTGTCTGATTGGCGGGTGGGTGCTCTGTGTCTGAGTTGTGTCTGATTGGCGGGTGTGTGATCTCTGTGTGAGTTGTGGCTGACTGTCGGGTGGGTGATCAGTATGTGAGTTGTGTCTGATTGGCGGGTGGGTGATCTGTGTGTGAGTTGTGCCTGACTGGCGGGTGGGTAATCTGTGTGTGAGTTGTGTCTGATGTGCGGGTGGGTGATATGTGTGTGAGTTGTGGCTGACTGGCGGGTGGGTAATCTGTGAGTGAGTTGTGTCTGATGGGCGGGTGGGTGATCTGTGTGTGAGTTGTGGCTGACTGGCGGGTGGGTGAACTTTGCGGGAGTTGTGTCCGATTGGCGGGTGGGTGATCTGTGTGTGAGTTCTGTCTGATTGGCGGGTGGGTGATCTGTGTGTGAGTTGTGTCTGATTGGCGGGTGGGTGATCTGTGTGTGTGATGTGCCTGACTGGCGGGGGGTAATCTGTGTGTGAGTTGTGGCTGACTGGCGTGTGGGTGAACTGTGCAAGCGTTGTGTCTGATTGGCGGGTGGGTGATATGTGTGTGAGTTGTGCCTGATTGGCGGGTGGCTGTTCCGTGTCTGAGTTGTGTCTGATTGGCGGGTGCGTGATCTGTGTGTGAGTTGTGCTGACTGGCGGGTGGGTGATCAGTATGTGAGTTGAGTCTGATTAGCGGGTGGGTGATCTGTGTGTGAGTTGTGTCTGACTGGCGGGTGTGTGATCTGTGTGTGAGTTGTGTCTGATTGGCGGATGGTTGATCTGTGTGTGAGTTGTGTCTCATTGGCGAGTGGGTGATCTGTGTGTGCGTTGTGTCTGATTGGCGGGAGGGTGATCTGTGTCTGAGTGTGTCTGATTGGCAGGTGTGTGATCTGTGTGTGAGCTGTGGCTGATTGGCGGTTGCGTGATCTGTGTGTGAGTTGTGTCTGATTGGTTTCTGGGTAATCTGTTTCTGAGAAGTGGCTGACTGGCGGGTGGGTGATATGTGTGTGAGTTGTGTCTGATTGGCGGGTGGCTGTTCCGTGTCTGAGTTGTGTCTGATTGGCGGGTGCGTGATCTGTGTGTGAGTTGTGCTGACTGGCGGGTGGGTGATCAGTATGTGAGTTGAGTCTGATTAGCGGGTGGGTGATCTGTGTGTGAGTTGTGTCTGACTGGCGGCTGTGTGATCTGTGTGTGAGTTGTGTCTGATTGGCGGATGGTTGATCTGTGTGTGAGTTGTGTCTCATTGGCGAGTGGGTGATCTGTGTGTGCGTTGTGTCTGATTGGCGGGAGGGTGATCTGTGTCTGAGTGTGTCTGATTGGCAGGTGTGTGATCTGTGTGTGAGCTGTGGCTGATTGGCGGTTGCGTGATCTGTGTGTGAGTTGTGTCTGATTGGTTTCTGGGTAATCTGTTTCTGAGAAGTGGCTGACTGGCGGGTGGGTGTACTGCGTGTGAGATGTGGCTGACTGGCGATTGGGTGATCTGTGTGTGAGTTCTGTCTGATTGGCAGGTGGGTGATCTGTGTGTGAGTTGAGTCTGATTGGCGGGTGGGTGATGTGTGTGTGCGTTGTGTCTGATTGGCGGGAGGGTGATCTGTGTGTGAGTGTGTCTGATTGGCAGGTGTGTGATCTGTGTATGAGCTGTGGCTGATTGGCGGTTGCGTGATCTGTGTGTGAGTTGTGTCTGATTGGCGGGTGGGTGATCTATTCGTGAGTTGTGGCTGATTGGCGGATGGGTGATCCGTGTGTGAGTTGTGTCTTATTGGCGGTAGGTGATCTGTGTGTGTGTTGTGTCTGACTGGCGGGTGGGTGATCAGTATGTGAGTTCTGTCTGATTGGCAGGTGGGTGATCTGTGTGTGAGTTGTGTCTGATTGGCGGGTGGGTGATCTGTGTGTGAGTTGTGTCTGATGGGCGGGTGCGTGATCTGTGTGTGAGTTGTGGCTGACTGGCGGGTGGGTGAACTGTGCGGGAGTTGTGACTGACTGGCGGGTGGGTGATATGTGTGTGAGTTGTGTCTGATTGGCGTGTGTGTGTTCTGTGTCTGAGCTGTGTCTGATTGGCGGGTGTGTGATCTCTGTGTGAGTTGTGGCTGACTGTTGGGTGGGTGATCAGTATGTGAGTTGTGTCTGATTGGCGGGTGGGTGATCTGTGTGTGAGTTGTGTCTGATTGGCGGGTGTGTGATCTCTGTGTGAGTTGTGGCTGACTGTCGGGTGGGTGATCAGTATGTGAGTTGTGTCTGATTGGCGGGTGGGTGATCTGTGTGTGAGTTGTGCCTGACTGGCGGGTGGGTAATCCGACTGTGAGTTGTGTCTGATGGGTGGGTGGGTGATCTGTGTGTGAGTTGTGGATGACTGGCGGGTGCGTGATCTGTTTGTGAGTTCTGTCTGATTGGCGGGTGGGTGATCTGTGTGTGAGTTGTGTCTGATTGGGGGGTGAGTGATCTGTGTGTGCGTTGTGCCTGACTGGCGGGTGGGTGATCTGTGTGTGAGTTGTGTCTGATTGGTGGGTGGGTGATCTGTGTGTGCGTTGTGCCTGACTGGCGGGTGGGTAATCTGTGTGTGAGTTGTGTCTGATGTGCGGGTGGGTGATATGTGTGTGAGTTGTGGCTGACTGGCGGGTGGGTAATCTGTGAGTGAGTTGTGTCTGATGGGCGGGTGGGTGATCTGTGTGTGAGTTGTGGCTGACTGGCGGGTGGGTGAACTTTGCGGGAGTTGTGTCCGATTGGCGGGTGGGTGATCTGTGTGTGAGTTCTGTCTGATTGGCGGGTGGGTGATCTGTGTGTGAGTTGTGTCTGATTGGCGGGTGGGTGATCTGTGTGTGTGATGTGCCTGACTGGCGGGGGGTAATCTGTGTGTGATTTGTGGCTGACTGGCGTGTGGGTGAACTGTGCAAGAGTTGTGTCTGATTGGCGGGTGGGTGATATGTGTGTGAGTTGTGTCTGATTGGCGGGTGGCTGTTCCGTGTCTGAGTTGTGTCTGATTGGCGGGTGCGTGATTTGTGTGTGAGTTGTGCTGACTGGCGGGTGGGTGATCAGTATGTGAGTTGAGTCTGATTAGCGGGTGGGTGATCTGTGTGTGAGTTGTGTCTGACTGGCGGGTGTGTGATCTGTGTGTGAGTTGTGTCTGATTGGCGGATGGTTGATCTGTGTGTGAGTTGTGTCTCATTGGCGAGTGGGTGATCTGTGTGTGCGTTGTGTCTGATTGGCGGGAGGGTGATCTGTGTCTGAGTGTGTCTGATTGGCAGGTGTGTGATCTGTGTGTGAGCTGTGGCTGATTGGCGGTTGCGTGATCTGTGTGTGAGTTGTGTCTGATTGGTTTCTGGGTAATCTGTTTCTGAGAAGTGGCTGACTGGCGGGTGGGTGATATGTGTGTGAGTTGTGTCTGATTGGCGGGTGGCTGTTCCGTGTCTGAGTTGTGTCTGATTGGCGGGTGCGTGATCTGTGTGTGAGTTGTGCTGACTGGCGGGTGGGTGATCAGTATGTGAGTTGAGTCTGATTAGCGGGTGTTTGATCTGTGTGTGAGTTGTGTCTGACTGGCGGGTGTGTGATCTGTGTGTGAGTTGTGTCTGATTGGCGGATGGTTGATCTGTGTGTGAGTTGTGTCTCATTGGCGAGTGGGTGATCTGTGTGTGCGTTGTGTCTGATTGGCGGGAGGGTGATCTGTGTCTGAGTGTGTCTGATTGGCAGGTGTGTGATCTGTGTGTGAGCTGTGGCTGATTGGCGGTTGCGTGATCTGTGTGTGAGTTGTGTCTGATTGGTTTCTGGGTAATCTGTTTCTGAGAAGTGGCTGACTGGCGGGTGGGTGTACTGCGTGTGAGATGTGGCTGACTGGCGATTGGGTGATCTGTGTGTGAGTTCTGTCTGATTGGCAGGTGGGTGATCTGTGTGTGAGTTGAGTCTGATTGGCGGGTGGGTGATGTGTGTGTGAGTTGTGGCTGATTGGCGCGTGTGTGATCTGTGTGTGAGTTGTGGCTGACTGGCGGGTGGGTGATCCGTGTGTGAGTTGTGTCTGATTGGCGGATGGGTGATCTGTGTGTGAGTTGTGTCTCATTGGCGAGTGTGTGATCTGTGTGTGCGTTGTGTCTGATTGGCGGGAGGGTGATCTGTGTGTGAGTGTGTCTGATTGGCAGGTGTGTGATCTGTGTATGAGCTGTGGCTGATTGGCGGTTGCGTGATCTGTGTGTGAGTTGTGTCTGATTGGCGGGTGGGTGATCTATTCGTGAGTTGTGGCTGATTGGCGGATGGGTGATCCGTGTGTGAGTTGTGTCTTATTGGCGGTAGGTGATCTGTGTGTGTGTTGTGTCTGACTGGCGGGTGGGTGATCAGTATGTGAGTTCTGTCTGATTGGCAGGTGGGTGATCTGTGTGTGAGTTGTGTCTGATTGGCGGGTGGGTGATCTGTGTGTGAGTTGTGTCTGATGGGCGGGTGCGTGATCTGTGTGTGAGTTGTGGCTGACTGGCGGATGGGTGAACTGTGCGGGAGTTGTGACTGACTGGCGGGTGGGTGATATGTGTGTGAGTTGTGTCTGATTGGCGTGTGTGTGTTCTGTGTCTGAGCTGTGTCTGATTGGCGGGTGTGTGATCTCTGTGTGAGTTGTGGCTGACTGTTGGGTGGGTGATCAGTATGTGAGTTGTGTCTGATTGGCGGGTGGGTGATCTGTGTGTGAGTTGTGTCTGATTGGCGGGTGAGTGATCTGTGTGTGAGTTGTGGCTGACTGGCGGGTGGGTGAACTGTGTGTGAGTTGTGGCTGACTGGCGGGCGCGTGATCTGTGTGTGAGTTGTGGCTGATTGGCGTGTGGGTGATCTGTGTGTGAGTTCTGTCTGATTGGCTGTTGGGTGATCTGTGTGTGAGTTGTGTCTGATTGACGGGTGGGTGATCTGTGTGTGAGTTCTGTCTGATTGGCGGGTGGGTGATCTGTGTGTGTGTTGTGCCTGACTGGCGGGTGGGTAATCTGTGTGTGAGTTGTGTCTGATGGGCGGGTGAGTGATCTGTGTGTGAGTTGTGGCTGACTGGCGGGTGGGTGAACTGTGCGGGAGTTATGTCTGTTTGGCGGGTGGGTGATCTGTGTGTGAGTTGTGTCTGATTGACGGGTGGGTGATCTGTGTGTGAGTTGTGTCTGATTGGCGGGTGGGTGATCTGTGTGTGAGTTGTGTCTGACTGGCAGGTGGGTGATCTGAGTGTGAGTTGTGTCTGATTGGCGGGAGGGTGATCTGTGTGTGAGATGTGTCTGATTGGCGGGTTGGTGATCTGAGTGTGAGTTGTGTCTGACTGGCGGTTGGTGATCTGTGTGTGAGTTGTGGCTGATTGGCAGGTGGGTTATCTGTGTGTGAGTTGTGCCTGACTGGCGGGTGGGTAATCTGTGTGTGAGTTGTGTCTGATGGGCGGGTGGGTGATCTGTGTGTGAGTTGTGGCTGACTGGCGGGTGGGTGGACTGTGCGGGAGTTGTGTCTGATTGGCGGGTGGGTGATAGGTGTGTGAGTTGTGGCTGACTGACGGGTGGCTGATATGTGTGTGAGTTGTGTCTGATTGGCGGGTGGGTGTTCTGTGTCTGAGTTGTGTCTGATTGGCGGGTGTGTGATCTCTGTGTGAGTTGTGGCTGACTGTCGGGTGGGTGATCAGTATGTGAGTTGTGTCTGATTGGCGGGTGCGTGATCTGTGTGTGAGTTGTGCCTGACTGGCGGGTGGGTAATCCGACTGTGAGTTGTGTCTGATGGGTGGGTGGGTGATCTGTGTGTGAGTTGTGGATGACTGGCGGGTGCGTGATCTGTTTGTGAGTTCTGTCTGATTGGCGGGTGGGTGATCTGTGTGTGAGTTGTGTCTGATTGGTGGGTGAGTGATCTGTGTGTGCGTTGTGCCTGACTGGCGGGTGGGTGATCTGTGTGTGAGTTGTGTCTGATTGGTGGGTGGGTGATCTGTGTGTGCGTTGTGCCTGACTGGCGGGTGGGTAATCTGTGTGTGAGTTGTGTCTGATGTGCGGGTGGGTGATATGTGTGTGAGTTGTGGCTGACTGGCGGGTGGGTAATCTGTGAGTGAGTTGTGTCTGATGGGCGGGTGGGTGATCTGTGTGTGAGTTGTGGCTGACTGGCGGGTGGGTGAACTTTGCGGGAGTTGTGTCCGATTGGCGGGTGGGTGATCTGTGTGTGAGTTCTGTCTGATTGGCGGGTGGGTGATCTGTGTGTGAGTTGTGTCTGATTGGTGGGTGGGTGATCTGTGTGTGTGATGTGCCTGACTGGCGGGGGGTAATCTGTGTGTGAGTTGTGGCTGACTGGCGTGTGGGTGAACTGTGCGAGAGTTGTGTCTGATTGGCGGGTGGGTGATATGTGTGTGAGTTGTGTCTGATTGGCGGGTGGCTGTTCCGTGTCTGAGTTGTGTCTGACTGGCGGGTGTGTGATCTGTGTGTGAGTTGTGTCTGATTGGCGGATGGTTGATCTGTGTGTGAGTTGTGTCTCATTGGCGAGTGGGTGATCTGTGTGTGCGTTGTGTCTGATTGGCGGGAGGGTGATCTGTGTCTGAGTGTGTCTGATTGGCAGGTGTGTGATCTGTGTGTGAGCTGTGGCTGATTGGCGGTTGCGTGATCTGTGTGTGAGTTGTGTCTGATTGGTTTCTGGGTAATCTGTTTCTGAGAAGTGGCTGACTGGCGGGTGGGTGTACTGCGTGTGAGATGTGGCTGACTCGCGATTGGGTGATCTGTGTGTGAGTTCTGTCTGATTGGCAGGTGGGTGATCTGTGTGTGAGTTGAGTCTGATTGGCGGGTGGGTGATGTGTGTGTGAGTTGTGGCTGATTGGCGCGTGTGTGATCTGTGTGTGAGTTGTGGCTGACTGGCGGGTGGGTGATCCGTGTGTGAGTTGTGTCTGATTGGCGGATGGGTGATCTGTGTGTGAGTTGTGTCTCATTGGCGAGTGTGTGATCTGTGTGTGCGTTGTGTCTGATTGGCGGGAGGGTGATCTGTGTGTGAGTGTGTCTGATTGGCAGGTGTGTGATCTGTGTATGAGCTGTGGCTGATTGGCGGTTGCGTGATCTGTGTGTGAGTTGTGTCTGATTGGCGGGTGGGTGATCTATTCGTGAGTTGTGGCTGATTGGCGGATGGGTGATCCGTGTGTGAGTTGTGTCTTATTGGCGGTAGGTGATCTGTGTGTGTGTTGTGTCTGACTGGCGGGTGGGTGATCAGTATGTGAGTTCTGTCTGATTGGCAGGTGGGTGATCTGTGTGTGAGTTGTGTCTGATTGGCGGGTGGGTGATCTGTGTGTGAGTTGTGCCTGACTGGCGGGTGGGTAATCTGTGTGTGAGTAGTGTCTGATGGGCGGGTGCGTGATCTGTGTGTGAGTTGTGGCTGACTGGCGGGTGGGTGAACTGTGTGTGAGTTGTGTCTGATTGGTGGGTGGGTGATCTGTGTGTGCGTTGTGCCTGACTGGCGGGTGGGTAATCTGTGAGTGAGTTGTGTCTGATGGGCGGGTGGGTGATCTGTGTGTGAGTTGTGGCTGACTGGCGGGTGGGTGAACTTTGCGGGAGTTGTGTCCGATTGGCGGGTGGGTGATCTGTGTGTGAGTTCTGTCTGATTGGCGGGTGGGTGATCTGTGTGTGAGTTGTGTCTGATTGGTGGGTGGGTGATCTGTGTGTGTGATGTGCCTGACTGGCGGGGGGTAATCTGTGTGTGAGTTGTGGCTGACTGGCGTGTGGGTGAACTGTGCGAGAGTTGTGTCTGATTGGCGGGTGGGTGATATGTGTGTGAGTTGTGTCTGATTGGCGGGTGGCTGTTCCGTGTCTGAGTTGTGTCTGACTGGCGGGTGTGTGATCTGTGTGTGAGTTGTGTCTGATTGGCGGATGGTTGATCTGTGTGTGAGTTGTGTCTCATTGGCGAGTGGGTGATCTGTGTGTGCGTTGTGTCTGATTGGCGGGAGGGTGATCTGTGTCTGAGTGTGTCTGATTGGCAGGTGTGTGATCTGTGTGTGAGCTG